>NC_069133.1:66904249-67030185 GCF_026914265.1 Mya arenaria | reverse complement strand
ATATGGGTTGAAAATTGATGGTTGAAAACCAATATTCATATAATGCCGATGCATTCATGAATTGTTAATGCTGCTCCTGTTTGTGTCTTTGCAATTATCACAAAGTGAAATTGTTGTTCTCCCCGGCACGTGCATGCCAATATGGCGCCTGCAGTGATCACGTGTAGCACTTTGTTCTCGTGGGTTCCAATTGGTAAAATATTGAGGTATGCAACAAAAGCCACCCGATTTATCTTAATTGAAAATATTAATATCAATAAAACCTAAATAAATCTTCTAATTAATTAGTTCGCAAGATAGTGTTTTATCTTTATTATAGACCACAGTTGCAACTACAATAAACATGCTTATGCGCCAATAAACCGACAAGGATGTCGTTTGTCTTCAATTAATTGCAAACTGTTGCTGGAATGCTCACATCTCTTTGAATTTGGAACAATTTTTAGCATTGCAGCACGTTACACACCACGGCAAATTATGTTATAAAAATGTAAACGATCTTTCGAAGTGACAACACTGTTTAATACAACAAGTTACTTCGTTTCTTTAGCATTTCTGTTCTGTTTTGTTGAAAACAAAATATCTGAAATCTCTGGAAAATGAAATATCCGGAAGATATTTGAACATTTTATTTTCAAGTATTTCTGGTTCAGTCAAATCGAAATATAATCCTTTTTAAATAACTTTATCAAAACAGACCTTTGATTTTTTTGTGTGTTTTTATTCATTTCCAAGTTTGAATGATTTACAATATACAGTGTGATAAGTTTCGTTGACCGCCATTTACGTATCTCATGTAAGCAGTCAGCAAAAACATTTCGTCTGATATGTTTTATAGTGTTTAGTGTTCCTATGTTTTCATAATTTCGAAAGGTCGTCACCAATATTTGAAAAGGTTGACGGATAATTTTTACAGCTTACTATTATGTATATGCACGAAATGGAGGCCCTCAGTAGACAGTCTGTCCCTTAGCATGGTCACTTAACTTTGATATTATCTTTCTGTTGTTGTTTTTTTTTCGATATAATATCGCCGTTTTACAAATAAGGGTCCCTGCTGGATTTGTTGTTGTTGTTGTTGTTGTTATTGTTGTTGTTTCTGTCGTTGATGTAGAATGAAACTCGGTATATAACTGTATGTTAAAATGCCTTCCATGCACTTAAAGAGCGTGCATGCAATTCTCTCCTGTATACGATCAATTAAATAGGAATGTCAACATTTTTGTGAAATAGTATCCGATTGTAAAGACATCCATTGAATTGATGAAAGAACTAGATAATAAATAGTGCACTCATCCTTTTCATATACATGTATAGATCTACTTTTTATTTTTATTATACTGAACACATACATACTAAATTTGGTATATCGCGTCTTTAAGACATATTCAATGTTCTGTGAAAAATAACAACTTCTATAAAACTAATGGCTTGAGTCTACCATACATGTAAGTCATTGGTATTTGGTAAATATTATTTCTTTATTGACATAAGTTTCTTCAAGAACTAAATACAAAAACGAGAACCAAATTTCTGGAACTGGATTTTACTTATTTCGTGCAAACCTGTCGTTCTAATAAACGTGATAGTTCGTGCCTGTAACACATTGTTCAGATGTCACTTTTCCATCAATACTCGGAACTGTGGTGCACGCAATTGAACTTATGGCATGCCAAATGTCATTAAAAGCCCCCTCCCTTGGCGAGTGAGTTTTACCCATATAACGTAATGACGATGCCTGAAGACAAAATGAAGCAATTAGTTAATATTCCAATAGTTAACTGATTTCCAGGTATGTTTAATAATGGTACCCTTAAGTGTCTATCAAACGCTAATATCAATTTTTAATTCACTATTTTCGTGTGGCGAAATTGTCAAAAGTTCAGATCGAAGATAATGAAAAGCGTTGATGGTTTACCATTAACTCAAGAATTGTTTTCATAACATATTAGGACTTCATTAAATTCACGCTTTGAAGCATCAGAAACGGAGTTTTCCTGTGCATCCGACGATCTCTCCATTTTCCACGATCCTGTCTATTTTATGGGGAGATAAGTCCACAGGGACAAATGTTGTTGGGGTTATTAATAAAGATATCAAGTCACGGTTCATATCAAAGGGAATATAATAAAACATTTATAAGTTTTAACAAGCTTTTTGGTCTCTGGTGGATCAACTCTAAATACTTTGAGTTTCATTTCAATGAATTTTGATTGGTTCCCTGAATTATGCACACAAATTTCTCCCAAAAGGATACATTTTCCCGAAGAATGGTAACAAGCATTGGACGGGTGAAATAGTTTGGAAAACATTACGTCTTGCATGAAATATTGCCGGCGCCTTTTGGTATGAGGCGGAAAAAATCGAAATTTAGCATTCAGAAAATATGGATTGGATGCACAGGATTGATATGCAACGGGGATATTTTAATATATCACTTGATAATCTCCAGTGGAAGATAGTCAATGAATTGCTGCTTAATGCTGCACTCTCACAGATTGAACGTTTTGACATTATTTTTTTTTGTCTTGGAACGAGCCAATTTTTGGGAAAATCCATGGAAACCAGTTAAGTAAGACTGCTGACAAAAAATTTGATCGCAGATTTGTATATTTAAGTTCAAAAATTGATGTTTTATGCATTTTTCTTAAGCCGTTAGTAACGGTTTAAGCCATAAAACATTAACTTTCGAACGGAAATATGAAAATGTACGATCTGATTTTTGTCAGCAATCTTAAATCATTGGTTTTCAGATATTTACGCAAAAATTTGCTCTTTCCAAGACAATTTTGTTTTGTAAAAATGGTATATCTGTGAGAGTGCAGCTGTAAAAGGTACATGTATTAAAGTTATGGAACCATCAATGGAGTTCTTCATTTATTGACTTAAAACCATATCTTAAATACTAATACCAAGTAAATGCCATTCCAACTGCCTGACAATATAAATATCAGTCGCTAACAAGAAAGACATATATGTTTAATATGATATTCCGAGAAATGCGAGACGCTGACCACTCGAAAAGGCTACCAACACATATAATGCAAATTCATAGGACCATTCCACGCTTGACATTATACAACAAAACATAACCACCCTGAACTGTTCAGACATTAAACCTATACACAATATCAACATGATACAGAATAAATATTTTATGATAAATAATAATATTAAATGTGTATTGCCTCGAGTGGGTTTTGCTTATTCTGGTTGGTTTTCAAGACCTGTGAAAGTCGAATTTCTACTACATGTTTCTTACATTTGAATTACCGTTGAAGATATGATAGTTTTAGATTTCTTGTATTGGAACTCTTTAAGTCATCTATTGTCGACACAGAAGGTTATGTCGATCAAGTTTTCTGAAAAACAAAAAATATATATATGAATACATAAAAAAAACATCACTGACTGAAACTGACACCTCTGATCCTTGAAATTACATGTACACAACGAACATTACATAATTTTTTTTATTACAGTTCATATTCCAAATACATATTAAATTGTGCTGTCTTTTAATTGTTAAAATATCGAATACATGAACTCATATAGGTATATTTCAATGTTTGTTCTTTCTAATAGTCAGGTAGTGGTTGTAAATATTAATTACTTGAATGAAATCCATCTGGTATATGCGTATTAAATACCGATAAATTGTATAAGTAATAATTTAAATGTTGCTATTAATACAATTTCTCAAGAGAGTTGTTGAATAGCACTGTGAACATTATGAAGACCATAAGAAAATGACAAATAACGACAAAAAACATTTCAAGAAGCCCACTGACAAAAAGAGCCAATCGGTAAACTCTGATGGTCAGGAGCGTTAGTAATTTAAATATCTATTTTGTTTTATCATCGGTAAATGTGAGTTTTGTATGACACCTTTACCAGTTTTAAATTATAAAACACACATCTCACACTATGAGTAATATGAAATAACTTTGGTTTGATTTTTTATGTATCAAAACAAATGTAAATATTTTTGTTCATGTTGTTTGTGTAGATATCTTAAACTATATACCTATAATTGTGTTTTTACCATGTTGGGACATGTACACGTAAATAATGCCAAAATAACTTTTACAATGTCTTTTTAGATTAAATGCATTCCCAACGAGTTTACACTTTCCATTCACATTCATAAAAAGTACATGCTATATCAGTGCCAAAATGAATTATCGCTCTCGTATCTTCTTTGAATTTTTAACCTTTATCAATTTCTCGCACGTCTTCACCGAAATAAGCGGCCCTGAAACTGAAGAAAAACTATTTATCTTTGTCACATTTGAAAACTCAGGAGGCAAAATGTTTTAACACAATTTGCAACAGTAAATCCTCTAGTCCTATAGTGAGCTGTCACCGGCACAGGAATGGAGGGTTCTACAGGGACCTTGCAAGATCTCAAGTCTGTTTTGTTTTCCTCAAAACTGTCAAAATATTCATTACATGGAGGATTCTTCAAAATACCGCCATCTCCTTGAGACCCGTTGGGAAAAAACAAATCTGACTTTATTTCTGAATAATTTCTTATTTGCCTTGGTTTTATGTTGTAAGTATAGAAAATGTTGACACTGGAGAAGGAATCTAGACAAACTGTAGGCAAATTACTTATAATTGCGTCTCCACATTCAGAACTAGTGCTTGTATTTTAATAAATTACAAAAGATCCTTTCCAGCTGCAGAGGAAGCGAATGGTCAGCACAACAACTCGAGAAGCCCTTGTCAAAAAGAAGTTCGCACACTAATTTAGTATTTTTTCTTCTATTCATATCCACTAACTTTTCTTTCAACTTCCGCTTCTTTTCCATCCCTATACCGATGCATTGCAAAACCGAGATAAATACTGTCTACTGCATTTTATAATTACCATAAGCCAAAATATTTACAGTAAAAATGAATAAGACGTTAGTTCACAATTTCTACCATGCCATTTTAATAAAATTGTTTTAATACTGTTAACACTTTTTGCGACATATTAGAAAAGGGAGAGGTAATGATATAAACTCAACCCTTACGTTGATATATGTTAAATATTTGTTGTTTCGGTGTATTATCATGAAATAATTCATGATTAAAAATTGCAACTGGTGACGATGCGTCTTTATTGCAGCTATTAAACCGCTCTTAACAGGTGGAAAACGAGGTTTCGTTTGGCGATAACCAGCGCGGAGGTGACAAAATGGTGGCCATTACAGGTAACAAAGGTAGTCAAGTGCTGTAGTGGACTTCAGTGGGCCCGAACAAGAAGCGAGCTAGGCGTAATAAGGGTAGTGTGGAACTTTGAGACTTTAAAAACAATAGGTATGAACGACAAATTGAATGTGCTCTTTAAAAAAAAACGTATTAAGCGATCGCATTGATCACTGGCTTTTGTAACAACCCTTCCTGAAAATACGCGAGTAGATGATCAAGAATACAAAATCAAATGTCCCTCATATATAACGATAAGTCTTGAAACTAAAAGTACAAATATAATCATTAATGGCCTGAAAGAGTTAAATACAAGTACTACTGTTTACGAATAAGTTGTTGAATTTATATCGGAATGTTTGGATATTGATACTGATCGATTGTTAATTGAAAATGCGGAGAGACTGGGACCCGTGTCGTGCAATATGACTATTACTAAAAAATACCTACCTGTGTTACTTTTTCGGTTCAAACACGAGGCAAGTAAGATGATGTGTAAAGCAAGGCAGCTAGCAAGAACAGGCTTCGCAGGGGAAAGGGTGGATATGGACCATCCTGAAGAGGTCAGTTGTACACGATTTTCTTTCATGTCAACAACGCTTGCGAGCTGCCCGAACCTCTTAAAGGATAGTCCCTATCCACCCTTTCACCTGCGATGCCTTTTCTTGCTAGCTGCTTTCCGTACTTCCAGCGGCATTTTATGTAAATGACCGGCAGTAGTTTTATGAATGATGTAGGCAATTAAATTGGCAATTGTAGTTCAAATGAGAATATTGAAACTAATCTAAATTTGTTTTCGTCAGAATACAAAAACATGCGTATTCCTATAATTGGTTGATCTCAAAATAAAAAGATGACTGCGAAAAGAAACACTAAAATTCACTAGAAGAGCATTATATGAGGAAGTTATGTTGAAAGCAAGGCATTTAATAATGAAGTACATTCATATAGGAAACGTAGTAATGATGAAAAAAATTGAGTTTGAATGTAAAATGGTCCGCGTAAGAGGTGTTCATAAAATAGTTTACGGAAATATCAATACCAGAGGTCAAAACAGAATAATAATAATAATAATAATAATAATAATAATAATAATAATAATAATAATAATAATCATAATAATAATAATAAAACACTCGTAAATGCAAGAATTAATTCAAAAGAATACTTGAAATCAACACAACAGGATCTCAACAAAGGCATAAAACTGCATATAAGGCATAGATAGGCTATTTTCCGGGAAAAAAATGACAAAAGGATATAATGTTCCAATTCATAAAAGGGGATGCATTGCTAAGGTAAGTAATTTCAGGGGAATAACATTGTCAAACGTTTTAGGAAAATACAAGTTGGATTAATGAGAGGCTTTCACAATGGGCCGAATTTTATCAATTTAAAATGGGAACCATTGATTATATTTTTGTATTACATAGGTTGATTAATCATATTATTAGCCAAAACAATAAGCTACTGTATACTATATATTTATTGATTTTTGTGAGCTTTGTGATATTTGTGAAAGCTGTTTAGGCATACGGCATGGTGAATGCCTTTCGCCCTATCTTTTTTTAATGTATATCAATAACTTAGAAGAAGTTTTACATTTTTCAAGGCGCAAAAGGCATAAGTACATACATGTAAAAGGATCTCCTGCTAATGAACGCTGACGACATAGTCATATTTATTGAATCAGGTGAAGAATTACAATCAAATATACGCAATGTAACAGGTGGAAATTAAAGGTCAACATAGACAAAAGAAGTTTTAATCTTCCAAAAAGGTGGAAGAATTCCAGCTTATTTACGTTTTATAATATGATGGTAATATTTTATAGTCAGCAATTACATGAATCTCGGCGTAGCTTTTACAACAGTTGGTTCTTGTTTTTGCAAGCAACAACAACACTCGCTGGACAAACAAGATAAGCAATATTCCGTTTGAAAATATACTTAAATAAGTTTACAAATATTACACCCGGTCATAATTTAGAGCTCTTTGATAAACGAATTGAATATTTATTATTGTATGGGTATGAATTCTGAGGTACCTCCAAAAGGATGGCCTTCGAACGCATCCATACTCTTTATGTTAAATCTGTGTTTGGGGTCAAAACAACCACTAAAATTAGTTTGATATTGAAACACGAAGTACAACTTGGGCAATGAAGATCAGAGAGTTTCTTACAGATTTAGGATTTTATCCTGCATGGCTAAACCAGGGTGTCATTGATACCTGTTAGGTGTTGATGGGAAAATACTTAGAATTGTTTAGAATACATATACACTTGTAAATTCATGTGTAAAAAAGTATTTCGCTTTCTGAATGTTTTGATTGTGATGTCAACCTTAAGCAAGGGGAGATAATGTCCACGATCCTATTTGCCCTTTTCGTTGATGACCTTGAGCGATGTCTGAGAGATGATCCGCTATGCGGACTTTACGATTGACGATATTACTATTGTACTTGTGTTATTTGCTGATGATATGCTTGTTTTTGGAAAAACGGTTCATGACTTACAAGATAGTCTTAATACGTTACATGACACCGTATTTAATGGCGTGTAGAAGTAAATATAGATAAAGCAAAGGTCTTGGTTTTTCGTTAAGGGGCAAAGTTCGTAACAATGAAAAATGGTTATACGACTATGAGTACAGTGAAACGGTTGATAATATTAATTACCTTGGTACTGTTTTTAACTTTACCGGATGGCTTTGTCTAAGCTAACATTGTCGTCCCATGAATTAAATATTGAAACCGGCCGATATGGCCGTAAAAGAATTGATAGAGTTTTGTCATAATAGGCCCTGTGTATAACAATATAAGAAAGGAGCTGATCAAACCATTTCGTATTAGAAAACCAAGTATGTTCAAGTTTTTGTACAACTAATCAAATCGCAAAACATCGTCATAACAAGATAGCTAAGTCAATTTATAAGCCAAGCATTTTTTGTAGGAAAATCTATGATAAATGATATAATTTATACTATGAATTAATATATGATATTATTCTCCTAAATCCCTATTGTCCTGGTATTTCAGATATATTCGTTGACGTTTGGATCTAGATATTTTTATTATTTGTATTTTTGAACAATTTTTCTCCTCTGTTATGTTTTTTATCTATATTCTTTCCTTGTAGTATACCATGTATAATTGTGACCTTATTTATTATTTTCTGATGTATATCATGTTTTTGTCAAGAAGCTGTTATAAACATAATCACGATAATAAACAATTCTGTCAGTCTAATATCCCTCTATATATGTCCCTTTTTAGAAAAAAGTGTCAAAGATATTTTTATTCCAAACCTTGAAAGTCGGATTTATGACTCTTTAAGGGCAATGTTTTACAGGACTTTTGTTAATTTTAATTCCAACCTTATTTGAACTACGTTATTATGCCCCTATATAAAATTGCCCTCAGTAAGTTAGGAATGAGCGCACAGAAATTGAACGTGGAAGTGGATAGATGGAATGGAACTCCTTTGATTCAAAGACAGTGTCTTATATGTAATGTACTTGAAGACGAGTTCCATTTTAATTTTGAATGACAGATGTATTCTGAGATAAGAAATAATTATAAGCCTAGATATTTTCGTGAACGACCCTCTATGTTAAAAGCTATAAACCTTTAACTGTCAGAAAATAAACACATACTACATAACATAACCATCATTGTGTACAAGGCTTGTTAAACTAATTTGTTTTCTCTTACCTGTCATATTTACAAATTATACGATTTGTATAGTTTCACCGATTTGCATAATTTAATGTCCTTAATAAAATTATTATCTGCTATTGTTTGTGAATGACCTATCAATAATACATTGATTCAAACATGTGTATAAACACCATTACGTTCATATACAATCATAAGACACTTTATAGGACTGATATAGTTGAAAACAATATTTATGATATTATTTTTTATTTTAACTGCTCAAATGCTTTGTCTTTTCCTTTTCAGGCATTCATACATTTAAAACCGATCGCCATGTATATATGCAGAAGATACAATTTATCAATGAGCAAGGGTTATGTTTGACTTATTTTTTATAGTGTGTGAACTGATAAAAAATATTAATGCTGAAACTAACATAACAATAACAGTCCGTATTACTTTGCTTGTTCTTGCTGTTTGAAACTTTCTTGCAAAGATTTAAAAAAAAATTGACACAGATACAACTATTGTTATTCTAAATGAAGTGTTGTAAGAGTTGCAAAAAATCCCTTTCGTGAAACTGTTTTATGTCTTTTATTTTCGTTTTGTCATGAAATTTGGGCCATATGGAAGGGACCCTGACTATTGTATCATGTTTGATTGGAAGTCGTAAAGCTCTTAATTCCGATCCTGGCATTCTGCTTTTTTGAAGAAATATTAATGACGTTTATGGCGGTTATGATAGATGAAATTAGCATCAGAGAAACAATAATAACTTCCTTGTCGCCTTGGATCCAGCGTTGACGAAAAACAATTAGTGGAAATGCAAATTCGTCCATGCGCGGGAGTCATCTAGAGGAAGGAACGTCAGCAAGGCGCGTGAAGCTCGCGTGCGCCAGCGTACAAATTGAGACTATCTTCTCTTTCAAATATTTTCTGCCGTGATGTGATCCATCTACTTCAAAAACAATAACTGTATTGACTTTGAGTTATGTAGATTTGCCCTGAAATTGTTTTGTCTTCAAGAATTTTATGCTTCAGAAGATGGAAGATAAACTAAGCAGAATGCTTTTGGGAACTGCATTATTGGGGAAACTCATTTTCAATTTGCCGTTCGCCAAACAAGTAATCGACTATTTACATTTTCCTAGATCAAATATGATAGCTGGCAATTCTAGTTCTGCGGAAATTCCCAAAACGTCTAACATTACAATTAACATATGGCATCGTTGACCTGTTCTGACGCCATCTGGACACTGCAAAGTGTTCGCTGGACACATAACCCATTTACTCAGATGAATAATTGTCATCTTCATACTTAATTTCACATCTAAAGTACATGTACGCATGCATGTATTGCATTTCGCGGAAGTATACAAAATGGCCGCAACCTAGGAGACCGTCGTCAAGGGAAGGTAAACATTACCGAGAACTACAATCACGATTCCCAGACAGGGACCACGATTACGTCTTCTATTTTACGTTTGGGATCGCGGCTAATATTGTTACGAGACGTATGAATAATTATTCCGGTTATAGGGTTTGCCTTTCTACAAATTAAAACGCCCTTTTATTCCATACTTAAGTCTCCCCTGTACAGTCTTCATCAGTTTGAAACGTTTGTTTGCCAGAATGAATGCATGTTATTAAGATATTTGAACTAATGTGTATTGAGAAAATTATCTTTCTGTTTTATATGAACGTACAGATTCAATTGTGTGGATACGTGCATGTTTAAGGATTTAATGAGTGCATGTGACGATAAAGTGATGGAATGTACTTTAGAATGAGACTAATGCAATGTATAGAGCACACCTGGGTTAAGGTATATTTCCGAGAATAATACTAAAACGGTAAGAAGAGGGAAAATAGAATATGAATTATGTGCATGGAGGAACCTGTCAGGTGGGATACGGACACCATGCGAGTGAAATATAAGGACCTATACCTGCAGGACGCTGTGTGGTGTCTTTGGTATTTTGACAACTGAGCAAAGTCAAAATTGACAATTCAAGTGTGTTTTATTTTATTAAAATGTAATGTTGAATGAAAATGTTGTAGAAGGAAAGAAATATTATAACTTATTTTTAGTGATTAACTTAGTGTATTCTCATAATAAAAAAAAACAAATCTGCATTGTATGTCTCTGTAAATAGCAAATTCGAAAAGAAATATACCATACATGTATTCCCTTTTTCTTTTGCGTTTTAAGAAATGCCATAAAAAATCGCTGATATTCTCAAGATGATTAAATCACTTGTTCCTTACCAATCAAAATCCCCTTTTATCTTTTTATAACATAACTGTTTTTGGAGCCATCCTTCACTTCAATGCGTTTTTAAAACCAACGGAGTTTTTTTTATTAAAAGCCCGGTTGGTGGGTAAACAGAAATCACGCCAGACAACAACAAGCAAAGGTCATTGGCAAGAGAACAACACATATAAACATAGAAAATTATGTCATTGTAAAAATAATAATAATAAAAAAAAAAAAAACAACAACAATAACACTATTATTTTACGACGATATTCTTGATACGGGCAAAACATGATTCCTTTCCTGTAAATGTAGTTAAGGTTAATTTCTTCAATAGGTTGAAACAATTACAAGAAAATCGACTCACCCAGTAACAGTACTGCTTTACAAATATTATTGAAATATACGTGATAATTTAGAATATACAATTTATGAAATCTATACTTAATTCAATTATATGATTATCATTTATGATTGAGGGTCATACGCGTGAGAACGTAATACACTTGGTAGATGACTGGTTTGCTTTACTTGCTCTTGTTGTGAGAGCGGCGCCCATCGAGGGTTCTGCACGTGTAGAGTGTGGCCACTTTCGTTCGTTACCAAGGTGACGCGTCCATGGAGACAAGTCGAAGCGACATACCGAGTGTTGTAAATGGTAAAGTTATGTCTATAAGTCTACCCTGCACTGCATCCTACAATAAATTAAGATCAATTATTCAAGAAAAAGGTGTGCATACAAGCATAAGTCCAAATAGAACTTCTAACCTTTGGAGAAACGAGACCGGTGCTCGCAATAACATACTGAATACACATAGTGTACTTATAAAACATTTAACTAGCGATATTAATGTTACAATATTGTTTTATTAAATACAAACTCTCTAGTTATTATATTGCTGTTATTTATGCAGAAACTGCAGTAAATTATTCTATAAAAATATTTACTTTTTAATGACGGCAGAGTCAATTTCTTGGCTAAACAATGCGTTGAAAATGAAATAAAAAAATATATTTTGCTCCCAAAAAATCTGTTCACTGTTGAAGATCTGTTGGACAGCATGTGGAGTGCTTTCATGTTGACAAACCTCGTCAAAGCCTGCTCTGATTTGTTGGTTTTTCCAAGAAATTTACGGCTCTGGTGTTCATCGCTTTATTACGCTTCATTTCCTATTAGAGGTAATTAAATAACGAGCCTGACATAGCAGGAATATTTTCGGGGGAAAAAGGGGCCTAACCACGCCCACCGCTGATTTGAAAGGACACGACACTAAATTAACATAGTCGCAGTATCAAACAGAATGTTTGCACCATATGGTCATCAAAGAGAGAATGTCGTCTGATCATGTCGCTTGAAAATTAATCGCGGAAATGGGTGACAGTTCTAGACGTGTACCACGTGATCTATTCGAATTCTGTGCACGAGGCTTCTAAAGACTTCCGTGATCATGTTTAATTTTCGGCAGGTCTGAGGAAAGGAAAACCGCCTCATAAGGGTAATTAAAACTGTATTTGAATTGACATCGTTTGTCTCTTGCAACTTCAAGCTCTACACGTCAGTACTTGAAGAATTGTGCACTCAGAAACCCGATATAGACGTATGTGAACTCGTCATTGCTGGTGACCCCGTATTGTTGAAGTATCATATGAAATAATTTATATGCAGAAAAAGAAATTAATACAAACACACAAACTGTTGTGGCCTTGAAGGATTGCAAACTATTGGTTAGTCATTTCATGTAGTTCTGATTTCATTTAAAATAAAATACAAGAATAGAAACTGCATACAGTTTATGTTAATTATAGTTCTGGTCAGGAGTGTATAAGGAAACTGGGTGTATACAGTATAAAGAAAAATAAAATAATACAAACACATTAACTTTTAACCTTGAAGGATTGCAACCTATTGGTTGGTCATTTCATTTGAATTAAAATAAAGTACAAGAATATAAACTGCATACAGTTTATGTTTAATATAGTACTGGCCATGAGTGTATAAAGGCAATGGTCATTAATGGAAATCAATGAAATCGTCCTACAATTATATATTGTGAAGGTCGAATACCTTAAGACAAAGTGCCAGATATACAGACCATAGATCATATTTAATATGTAACAAGATTGGTATTATGTTTTGGCGTATGTTTATGGCTATGCATGAAGAATAATAAGTTGTATAATATTATCATTATTGAATCATTTAGCTAAGCTCACTTTTTGTTTAGGTATTTGTTCTGTAATATTATCATTTGAAATAGTTTTGAGACGTTTAAAGGGAAATATTTATATAGTTATCGTGATAAATGATCTTTTATTTTGTAAAATCAAGTTTATGTAAGTCATTAAGCTGAGTGAAATAACATACTTAAGCTAGTAACGAAAAAGCTTGTTTGAAAAACTGTTGCTTGGGCCCCAATTCAATAAAGTTCGTAAGTCTTAAGATTGTTAATTTCCATGTGTAACGTCGTTTTGGGCGTAAACTGCGTTTCAGATTTTTTTTTATATCTTAGGACATTTAAATATCGCAGTGTAGTCATTTATTGTATGGTCCTTCTATTGCACCTACTATTGCTGCCTCATGATGCAACACCTCAATTTAGCCGCAATTAATACCTGGTCATGATGTCATAGAATATTGTGCACCCCCACCCCCACCCTCGGAATGTATTTATTGTTGATACATATATATAAATGATCATTATTGAAATTGAAAAATGGGTATTTGAAGTAAAACCGGCTTGATCTTTTTGCACTAGATGAATTTCAACGGCTAAGTTGACATCTTAGATTAGGACGCCGTGGACCAAAATAGCACCAACTCTGAGATCAATAGGTGTTTATCTTCCAAAGGATATGAGACTAAAATATTACGTGTTCCTTGTATATTAGTTCGGGGTAATACATCTAACACACGTTCTCTACATTGAAATCTTACTTTGAATGTATAAACATCTGCCTATCAAGTGTTTATATCACTGAACAAGTTCTAAGTGTGATTTTATCGAAGTACAATATAGAAATCCCAGAAGTGCAGCTTTTGATGTCGCGACATTGTTATGTTTCATCATAGTTTCATTATCGGGCTTCAAGCTAATGGATGTAAGCCCTACCCAGGGATTTATACATCCCAAATGTATATTTTCGGCGTGTTCCATCATTACTTTAATGCATATTTTATTGCTAATGGAACAGTGACCTTATTACATATTGTTTCTGCTCTGGTTATCACGAAATAGGGCGGCATTAAGCGGCGTCGATCTTCGAGAACGGACTTGTATTTCTTTTTATATTATTTCCCTCCTTTTTTAATGTCCTGCTTACTACAAATGTGATTTATGTATTTGTTTGTGTTTGTTTTTATTTATTCATTCATTCATTCATTCATTCATTCATTCATTCATTCATTCATTCATTCATTCATTAATTCATTCATTCATTCATTCATTCATTCATTTATTTATTTATTTATTTATTTATTTATTTATTTATTTATTTATTTATTTATTTATTTATATATTTATTTATTTATTTATTTATTTATTTATTTATTTATTTATTTATTTATTTATTTATTTATTTATTTATTTATTTATTTATTTATTTTGTTGTTTATTTTGTTATTTATTTTGTTATTCATTTTAAAACAATTCCCAGAATTTATTTTATTCTATATTCACTATTTTTTATATTCTTTATTGAATTATGTTCGTTATTCATTTCTTTATTTTTTCATTCATTGTTTGAATGTCTATTTTATTTTATATGTATTTTTGCAGTTTTGTGAGTTTATTGTAGTCATAGAGCTTTATAGAGTATCGAGAACTTCTGACACTGAATAATAAAAATGTCAGGTTAAATATTGAATTAAAATGTGTATATGCAATTTCAAATAAACGTTGACTAAAGGGATCGGACGAACGGCTTGTTTCATTCATATAACTATTATTGTTAATAAGAATCATCAAGAGAAAAAACGATCCCATTTTAGGTTTGTTGGTACGACATGTCTATTTTTAATGTTTCTTAATAAGTCTATTGATAATAGACGTGTAGAAAACGGTATCTTCCATGTGTGAGATTTGTTTAAGTTCGTGGCTGTTTTTATATTTTAATTTGTCATTACTTTAGTTTAGGCCTTTAATGTGCATATTAAATGTTAAAATGTGTAAATATCGGAAAATAAAAGGTTAAATTATTCTGTTGAAGTCCTTTTTGGACAAGGCGGACAAGATATACAAGGGTTATAATGGTTAACAATAAAGTTTGCTCTCAAAGGTTAAACGCAACGAAAGACTATTCAACAATTATTGAAAGCCTCTTTATAGCAATTTTGTTGCTATTTAGTAAAGCATGGCTGACTTTGACAGTTGAATAAAAACTCACAGCCAGAGCACATACCGCGAATAATTATGTCGTCAAAAATGCACACAGAGTTTCATTTCTGGTAAAGACGTTGAAAAATGTTAATATTTCACGCTTGCTCCTATGTGGTCCATAGTAAACTTTAGGGGGCGCTGAGCTTGAATGTAATCTCGCGCGGTGCCCGTAAACGACCCGTGACAAAACGAGATTTCATTCAGTCGCGAATTATCCGTACGAAATGATAACATCTCATCAAAAGCCGTTTTTATTTAGGCGTACCGAAACACATGTTAAAGTCCGCAATTTCCAACTAAAGCAAGTAGTTTATAGCGCAAACATGGAGGAATGATTAACTGGTTTGGTTTAAAAACAATACGGGGTACCTGTTTAAATTTTCAAACCCTTCGTCTTATCTTAACCTTATCTTAAGATGGTTTGATAACTGCAGATAGATTACCAAAACGTTTCGGTAATTTTAAGAAACCGTGGTCCTTGTTGCAAATTATTTGCAAGGTAAAAATATTAACTTGTCTTTTTGCGTGTAAACATTTGTTTAAACGTTCAGCCGAAGATAAGAATCAGGCGATGAGTTGCTTATCAAGCCGTGTTTTTTTTCATTCCTCATTACACTTGATGCTTCGAATCTTAAATTTATGGGAAATAGTTAAAATATACAGTTTTGATTGATGATGATTTGTTGCAGAGATGTTCTTCTTTCTTTGAGTTCTTAATTAAGTACGGACGCTGTCACATACTACTTTGAAACGAGTTTCCAATAATGTTAGTGAAAATATGATTTTAAGCACAAACACAAAGTAACCAGTTTTTGGTTTCTCAAGTTAATATAATTTGTAAAAATCAACGAAACCGGAAAGGCAAATTTTAGAATTCTTGTGACACAAAAGTCTAGCACAATCCCCCTCGATCGTGTTTCAAAACATTTACGAGGAAACTGTTTTGGGTCTCTGGCAATTTTCTACATTGTATTCGGCGTTAGCTAATCATAATTCGGAATAATGAGGCGAGCCCAGGAATGATGGACGATCTTTACTGCTTTGAAATCTCATTGTCTCCAAAACGTTCCAACAATTACGGAAAATGTGCGAGAGTTTAGTCCTGGGCCTGGCGACAAGGGACTTCATTACCAGCGGAGGAAGAAATATAAAAATCGCCTGGTAGAAGAGAAAATAGTTCCCAAGGGAGGTAACAATCAGATCAGCGGGATGATTTGTCACGCGAAAAAGAAGTCCGTGTCAAATACGTTCGAAATTTATCGTCTGCGACAAAACTGACGACTAATGTGCATCGCAAATCATTAACGCATAGCTGAAATGTTGCAGGAACGTAAACCTGCTTGCAGTAAATCAAGCATTCTTTTAACAACGACTGAGATCACAACATGCGGCCTATCACAAGCAACTCGATACAGATTAATCCACTGACGTGAATTTCATTTTTATCTTTACACACATATATATATATATATATATATATATATATATATATATATATATATATATATAAGTCAAATCATAGTATCAATCTCATTACAAAAACATACCATCAAAGTCACATCTGTTGTAACTCTTTGTAAAAGCGCATTATCTCATAGAATATGTTGATTAAGACATATGGTCCAGATACCAAAGAAAAATCTATTCTACAGAAAGAAATGTAATTGAATAAAACTCTTTTGTTTTTAAGCAATTACTCCAGTACTTGTTTTGCTCTAGATTTAGATTTCTTTGAAATTTTGACAAAAGGTTGTTATAAAGACATTCTATGAGATAATTCGCTTTTTAAAAAATAAAAACATACTGCAAGAGTTTCATTATACTTTAATATTATGTGGTAAAATGAGATGAGTTTGCGATATGACTTGAGTACTTCTGTATGCTGTATGTTACAACCTCGGATGTATGCCGGTATATCAGTATAGAAGTAGTTCGTAAAAGTTTAGATAATAGTATTTATTAAATGTAGTGTTTTGACATGTATTTTGTATTACTAAGTTCAAATTGATTGCCAGTGAATTGTATTGTTGCATAAAATAATTAGATTTCCATGAGTAAAGGCAATAAGTTTTACTGCTTAATCGCAATTACTACGCGATCTACTTGCAGCGTAGCTGAATTTAAAGATTTCTGACATTGTAACCCTCCCATATGTATCAGAGGTTGTTTTCGATGGAAAATGACCGAGAAGTTCCGAATGACTAAATTAGCTCACGTGCGCATAAAACACCTGCGTTTTTGTTTATGAGAAATCACTCAAATACATGTATAATAATTGCATAAAATTACTTTTCTTTATAATTCATACCGAAACAGGTTGAGAATGAGGTTGATATATGACTCAAGTATGTTGGTGATATTGGTGCCACGTGTTTAAGAAAATACCCTCCCCCCCCCCCCCGCCCCCCCCCCCCCCCCGGTAGAGATGCTATATTGATTGTATAACAGTATAGAACCAAGTGACGAATGCTCTAAATAGAATCGCACGATAAGGATGCGTACTGAATTGAACTTATTTATTCTTAACTCGAACAAACACACGACCTTCAAGAAGGCTAGAATAAACTAATCATACCAGACAAGACATGTTTCGGTAGGACGTGCACACTATAGATAGCCTGATGCAAAAAAGTAGAGCAATATCGTGTTTAACTCATGGACATTTATGATCAAAACAAAGAGATTCATATGATTTAGGTACACAATATAAGCCTTTATAAATGTGTTTAATTAATAGCTACGTATCCAGCAGATTTACCACAGTTACAAAAGCACCAAATATCGCTTATATTTTTTATCTGTACCATAAATAGTCGCCCCAAAGCATGGACTCCATGATTCTAGAGTAAGAGGTGTATTGGACGAGGTTCGATTTATTCATACATATTTAATTCTCGCCAAAGGCAAACTAGTAACAAAATGTAGGTAAAAGCACACTTGTTTGTATAGGAATACTATTTTAGCGACAGTGAACTGGTGCCGGTGCCGGTAGTGGTAGTGGTTGTGGTTGTAATGGTGCTGCTGCTGGTGGTGCTGGTGCTGGTGTTTCGTTATGTTTGAATCAGTAAAATATATGATTGTAATTTCAGTAATATAAGGATACAAACAAAATCACATAATGTGCGCAAACAATGAATTAGTCGTTACTTTACAGTTTAGGAGTACTTCGCTGTTCTGCATCGCTCCTTTACGCTGTAAACAGCAACTTTGTTAAAATAACTCCTAAGTCCTCTCTCATTAACCAATTCCAGATCTCTCAGTTTATGGCAATAAATTTCACGCTCTGTAATTACATGTCGAAATGCTTTTAAACGGATTTAAAACAGTACAAATCCAAGAAAACGGAATGAGAAAATAAGAGTTTATTTGTTTAAAATGTCCACGATACCATCTTTACTATTTTTCCTGAAAATCCCTGTTAAATCGGCTTAACCCCAAGAGAAAAGGACAACACGACATCACGCAAAACATCGCGGTTTACCGTGCATTACTCATTAAGGGCGGCTTTTTGTCTTAGGCATAACGTATTAAAGAAATCCGGGACAACCCTCTTAAGCTTGGAAATACGATAGTTTTCATTTCTGACTTTGTAATAATAAGGGCCATAAATAAGGTTCAAAATTACGGCCGTTATAATGAAGTCGCTAGACCATAAAGCCATCACTTTTACAAGAATAACACGGCTCAAATTTCCCTAATTATCAGGATACTTCATACATAACAAGTTCAATTCGAACGAAACGGTTTTATGCTAACACAACGGAACTGGACACAATGTCTTATCTATTGAACAATAAACTTCAAGTGCAAGGTGGTGCACTAGTCGCACTGTGCAATCTTTTGCTGAATGAATGTACGTATATAGTGTTGATTTGTTTCCATCACAGGTCTGAGTCAAGCGAACAAGCGTTTGTTTAACAACTATAGCAATTACACAAGACACAAACAGTTTTTAAATGAATATAATAGTATCAAGTATAAAAGCATACACGTCGGTCTTAATAGTTTTAGTTGCAAATTAATTTTATATTTACAGAATTTATAAGGACGAACAGTGCTTGTTCGTAGTCTCCTTTCAGTGTTATGCCTACATAAAGTCATATTATTAATACATAATTATAATATTTAAATAATTCAAAATTCAGCAAAACATTTCGTTCTCTCAGAAATACATCCAGGCGCGTAGCTGCCTATACGCGAGAACGTGGCTGTTCCACATGATTCTGACAAAAAATATAAAAAAAGAAATCAGCCAAAGATGTAGTATGCGTACTTGACAACATGATCTTAAAACTGTCCATTTCCAGTACTATATAAATCACCTCAAAACGCCCAGAATGCACCAGATTTCATCATGGTTTTCAAAATTTTCTGAGGGGGGGGGGGGATACCCTCGGACACCCTAGCACATTTATGAATCTACATGAAAAGAGGGCTAGCTAAGTCACTGACATCACGCGAGTAATACGTATCGTAGTGGTTCCTTTATCAACAGGCCGGTTTGCATATGTATGTCCGTTTTTATCAGTTTTAAAATGGCAAACAAAGTAAGAACACTATTATAGTCAACTCTTTTAATGTACGTATACACGTTAATATGAGTTAAAAACAATAAACAATTAATTTATTTGCACAAAATGTTGTTGTTTTTGCAGAGAAGTCCGGAAGCAAACATGGTCGCCTGCGTCTACCTGTACATCAACCCCCTAAAACTAATCAACGAACAGAACCAAAGTGTAAAGTTCAGTTAATGTCAATGTTAGAAGTCGCCGATCAAGCATATGTTTAATAGTATTCAATTTAGGCAGTATACAGAAAATAGAGCGGGTGTCAGAATGGACTCAAACGTACTTATGCATTCGTCAAAATCGAGCTACGGAAAATAATTGAACAGAAAATTTGAAAATTCCTCCATTGCAACTGGCCCACACAAAAAGCTAACACCAAGTATATGCTAGCTTTATCTACTGACACTAGAGTAACAATTATAGCACTGCTAAAATAATAGACTAACTAAGATATACCCAAAGAAATTATATGTTGGTACATTCTTCAGAACAGATTTACTTAAAATTAACCCACAGAAAATTTGAAAAAAGCGGTTTCTAAATAACCACCCTTAGACCTATTCGAACACTTGTTAACGAGGAAAATCAAAGAACTAAACAAGACATGTGTAAGACAAAGTAATTGATCTGCGTGGGCATTTTACCAAATATGGGGATTACCTCTTTGGCACTGTAAAATCCTCTGCCGTTAATACGATATTTAAGCATTTGACAGACCTTTCACTTAGACCATCACTTATTTATAACGAAGGAGAATCGACTGCCACTCACCCAAAGTTTTAGTTTTATCTAAATATCTTACTTTGAAATTTTATTTTTCATCCCGTTAGTTCCTAATAAAAAGTTCTTTTTTACAACAATACACCCTGTGCCTAATACCATGCATACAAATTGCAAAAGATTCTATTATAATATAACTGAAAAATGGAAACTAACTCATGATCAATTTGTAAAAGATAAGCTAATAACGGAATGAATACAGTTTAAAACTATTTCTTTTGGCGATCTATTTTCTCCTTTATTATAAAGCTTTCAGCATAAATTCTGGACTTGTCTGCAATGAAAAATGTAAAAGTGTGTAAACCGTCAAGAAAAGACACTGCACTTTACCAATTATTTCGGGTAACTGCACCTTACCATAATTTAAAAACGTTTTCAAATGATTTTAAGACGTTTTTTGGCTTAAGACCAATTCCTTTATTAGTGTCTTATATAGGAAACACTGAGTTATCGATATGCATAATAAGATGATTAGTTTAAAGAATATTGACAATTTTT
This sequence comes from Mya arenaria, assembly GCF_026914265.1. Taxonomy (NCBI): domain Eukaryota; kingdom Metazoa; phylum Mollusca; class Bivalvia; order Myida; family Myidae; genus Mya; species Mya arenaria. The sequence continues at coordinate 67,008,850 of NC_069133.1, read as the reverse complement.
CAAATTGCCATGCATCTGATCTAATGTTTTTGTCAAAGTTCCATTGATTCGATTCTTATGACAAAGTTATCGAAAAACCTAAGGCATTTCTCTTAAATCTGCAAAAATAAACATGTACCAAACTTGTGTAGCAAGCTAAAAATCTTACTCGTACATTTTCAAAAAAAAAAAAAAAGATATGAAGATAAAACTTACTTCATTGTGTATCGCCGCCATTTTGTTTGTTTGAGTAAAGTACATTCGATTTTCATCCCCCCAAATACGACAAAATTTGCAACACTAGTCAGCATCTACTTCAGGGCATCCCAATGCACACTTGTATTAAACATGTTTATCATAACTAGACATAATGCAGTAAATTAAGCGTGTAGTTTTTAAGAAATGTTGATTCTAAAGTCAGTTGCATATGTTTTGGCTAGAAAGCCATGTCTGCGACCATATTGAAAGTGGCGTTCCCCCGAACCAATTAGGAAAAAGATGTACGACACGCTCCAATCTGTCGGAGAACAATTAAATAAAAAGGCGGAAATACCAAATTACATGATGTTACCATTATTAACTGAAAAGGCAAATTTCTAAGAGGGACATTTGGAGGCGTAATTGGGCGTAATGAACACGTGCATGTCTTAGTGATACTAGAATCATGTCAACAAATCAAGTTATGTTCTCTTTGAACATCACGTGACCTACGTCGTAGACACGTGACCGGAATGGCATAATTGTCTCACAGGAAGTAGTTCCCAGGAAAATAATTCCGTTTCCTGATTTATTGCGATTAAATTGAACAGTGACGTTTTGATTCGTCATGGACGTCCGTCTCCATGGTTTGTTCATAATGCAATCCTCGATATCCTTGTTCCCACTGAACTTCTATCCACTATGTTACATTACATATCAAGAGATGAAGGCGAAGAGGTTCTATATTCCACTTTATCTAATGTCACATAGCACTCTTTCGTTACAACCCCTCGATGTTCTAACTAGTTCATGTATGACTTTATTGCGGTGTTATTTTAAAATCCTCAACAATACATTCAAGCACAATCAGCGATTCGTGGTAATTTAGCACCTGAATATCAGATCAAGGATCTAATTCCTTAATGTGCACAAGGGATGTACACATCTCGAGTCTAGCACCCGGCATCAACAGAGGATGTCTAGTGCTTACGGACTATTTCTGGCAATACCAAATTGGAAAGTGCCAGCGATGCGAGGCTAGTAAAGGGGCTAATACGATTATAGGCGAGGGGCTAGTCCCATAATGGCCGAGGGGCAAGAGTTAAAATGGCCGAGGGGCTACTGTCAGCACTGCCGAGGCTCTAGTGTCAACATTGCCGAGGGGCTAGTGCCAGCAATGCCGAGGGCCTTCGCCAGCATTACCGAGGGGCTAGTGCCAGCAATGCCGAGGGTCTTCGCCAGCATTGCCAAGGGTCTTGTGTCAGCATTACCGAAGGGCTCCTGCCTGCATTACCGAGGGGCTAGTGCCAGCATTGCCGAGGGGCTAGTCCAATTGCCGAAGGGCTAGTGCCAGAATTGCCGAGGGGCTAGTGCGAGCGATGCTGAGAGGCTACTGTCCTCTTCTGAAAGGTTGTTTAAACCAAATAGCAGTTTATCTGTACTGAGCGGATGGAATTTTCGAGTATTTCTGAAGAGATTTAATCGCTGGTTGGTGAATAGTGAACACCGAAATAAGAAGTGTTCAGCATCTTCTTCTACATTGCAATTAATACATAGTAGAGAGTCTCAAAGGTGGTTGTTAAACAAGTCGGAATTTAGGTCACTGCAAAAGTTTCGAAGTCGCGCATGATATACCGAGAAGCGACGTTCTCCACAAGTATAATAAGATGGGATGGGGGTTTGTTTAAATTGATCTTTCAATTGACATTGAGAGAGTTGGTGAGTGTCTTGTTTCTATATCTAGTGAATTCCATAATGACAAGGATGACGGTATTGTTGAACGATTATATATTTCGAGGCGTCTATTCATTGTATTAAAATTTTCATTGTTTCTCAGACTATAAGGATTAGAATCATTGACTGTTTGTGGAAAGTGTGCTGATAAATACGACGGCAGTTCACCGTTGATATATTTGTAAACTAAAATTAACTTTTGCAATTTTCTTCTATCCGACAATGAAATCCAGCCGATTTCCTTAATTAATCTAGCGATTGAAACTGAACGTGTGCGACCAGTAACAATTCTTGCTGCTTCGTATCGCTAAGTATTAGCGGCGTAGTATCAAACAAGAGAGATGGCCGTTGCTGGTTAGTAAGTGAACAAAATATAGCTTCCGTTTTTAAGGGGTTGAATAGTACCAGCCATTGTCTAGACCAGTCGGAGATTTTCTGTAGATCGGTATTAATAGTAGTTTCTATGTCAACTGTGTTAGAAGATGAAACGGCGAGAGAGCTGTCATCCGCAAAAAGCCTAGTTGTGCTCTCAAGGGTATCAGCTATATCGTTCACGTAAAGAAGAAAGAGAAGTGGACCTAGAACAGAGCCCTGTGGGACCCCAGCTTTGACGGGCTTAAAATTAGAGAAGGATGTACCTATGAACACTCTTTGAGACCTATTCAGTAGATAATGAGACAGCCATCTTAGAATATAGCCTGAAATTCCATATTCTTTGAGTTTAAAAATAAGGCCCCTGTGCCAAACCCTGTCAAAAGCCTTCGATATGTCGCAAAAACAATGCTTGTAGATTGTTTGTCGTTGAAAGATTTACAGATTTGGTAATATATATATCTATTAGTTGATGAACCGTTGAGTGTCCGGGGATAAAACCCGACTGGTGCTTATAAATAAGAATATAATTGTAAATGTGTTTGAAAAGAATGCGTTCCATTACCTTTCCAACACAACTTATCAAAGATATCGGTCTATAGTTGGACAAGGATGTCCGATCACCCTTTTTATGCAATGGCATAACGTTTGCGAGTTTCCATTTTGTAGGATATATACATTCTCGAATCGATCTATTAAAAAGAATGCAGAGTGGAATACAAACGGAAGATGGGGTATTCATTAGCATTCTATGACTAATTTCGTCAGGTCCACTAGCTTTATTATCGAGGATGTCTTTTACTTCGGTTTCAATAATGTTGATGTGGCTTAGTACACTATTTGTCCTTATGTTTAAGTCTGGTAAAGGCACATTATCATCGTCGATACTCGAAATTGAAACGAAATAGTCATTCAGGGATTTCGCCTTCTCTGTATCAGTGAAGGGGTAAGAATTATCAAAATTTTGCAATGGAGGTATTGCATTGCTCTTGTTGCTGTTCTGTTTCACAAGCATTCGAACAGTTTTCCAATATAGCCGAGGATTGGATGAATTAAACTCAATTATTTTGTCGTCTAGGTTACTAAAAAATAGTTCCTTAGCATGTTTAGTCATATTTGATACTTTATTTCTTACTTTTTTATATTCAATCCAATCACACAAATTGCCATATCGTGTCGCTTTGATTTTTAGTTTGTCGCGTTTGTTAGATAATTTTCTAATTTCAGAGTTATACCATGGCTTATCAGAATAGCGAATAGATGCATAGTAAGTAGGGATACACTTTTCGGTTATCTCGATAAATGTTCTTGTAAAAAGATTGGTCGCTTGATCGATATCTCCTTCATTTAAGCGGTTCTAATTAGTTTGCTCATTTAATTGAAATCTGCTCGTTTGTAGTTCCATACCTTTCTTATTATGGTAGAGCTTGACAAAAAGCTACTTTTGATATAACCATGAGCACAATAATGATCACTTATATGTTGAGGAGTTTCAAATACACCAGAATTTAATACGTTTATGTGCTGTGAAACGGCAATTGGGTCTAACAAGGTTCGCGTTGAGCATGCTATTCTAATTGGGGCGTTTATAACATTTCGCAAATTATTAATTGTCATAATATCTCGAAATTTACAATTTGATTGGTTAAGTTGGTCTTCGTTTATATCGCCAAGAATATAACTATATTGTTACATAAATCGTGTGCCTTTTCTAGGCAAATGTTCACTCTATCCCAAAAATCAACTGTTAGATGAGGATTACGATACATCGTTCCTATTAGAAAACTTTCGTTTTTATATTTCAATGCAACCCATAAAGATTCAGGTAAATAATTTTCTAAGTCATAATTGCGAACCGGTCGGAGGTATTCTGATACGAACATTAAAAAACCACCAGAGTGGGACGAATTATCTTTTCTAAACATAAATTCATGACCATCAATGTGTAGAAAATCCTCGTTCACTTCGTTTGATAGGCCGTGTAAAACACAAAACGTCAAAGTCGATGAAATGACTTTTTATATACTAAGTAGTCCATTTTTGATCGAATACTTCGAATGTTTTGATGTAACATTAAAATACACGGAGCCTGGTCTGAGTCGGGTCCAGGATTTGATTCTATATTACCTGACAACATCAATAAGATTGGCATAATAATATTAAAATATGCCAGATTCAAACTAATGTCAGAAATAACAGACTGTTCAGCTAATATACATCCTGTGCATATTTTAAAAACTGCCATCCCAGCTAAACATGTAGCCATGTTCGATAACGTTGTATTTAAAATTATCATTAAGACACGTACGTTTTTCAAAAAATAAATTAGCATAAAACGTAAGCTAGCGATTGTGTCCTTGAATGGAGTTATACGGAATGTACATGTACTGGAAGTTTTAAAGAATCTGAAGATTGGGGTTACTGCCAGCATTGCCGAGAGGCTAGTACCAGCATTGCCGAGAGGCTAGTACCAGCATTGCCGAGGAGCTACTGCCATTATTGCCGAGGAGCTACTGCCATTATTGCCGAGGAGCTACTGCCATTATTGCCGAGGAGCTACTGCCATTATTGCCGAGGAGCTACTGCCATTATTGCCGAGGAGCTACTGCCATTATTGCCGAGGGGCTAGTGCAAGCATTGCCGAGGAGCTAGTGCCAGCATTGCCGAGGAGCTACTGCCATTATTGCCAAGGAGCTAGTGCCAGCATTGCCGAGAGGCTACTGCCATTATTGCCGAGGAGCTAGTGCCAGCATTGCCGAGGAGCTTCTGCCATTATTGCCGAGGAGCTACTGCCATTATTGCCGAGGAGCTACTGCCATTATTGCCGAGAGGCTATTGCCAGCATTACCGAGGGGCTAGTGCAAGTATTGCCGAGGAGCTAGTGCCAGCATTGCCAAGGAGCTACTGCCATTATTGCCGAGGAGCTACTGCCATTATTGCCGAGGGGCTAGTGCAAGCATTGCCGAGGAGCTAGTGCCAGCATTGCCGAGAGGCTACTGCCATTATTGCCAAGGAGCTAGTGCCAGCATTGCCGAGCGGCTACTGCCATTATTGCCGAGGAGCTAGTGCGAGCATTGCCGAGGAGCTACTGCCATTATTGTCGAGGAGCTACTGCCATTATTGCCGAGGAGCTACTGCCATTATTGCCGAGAGGCTATTGCCAGCATTACCGAGGGGCTAGTGCAAGCATTGCCGAGGAGCTAGTGCCAGCATTGCCAAGGAGCTACTGCCATTATTTCCGAGGAGCTACTGCCATTATTGCCGAGGAGCTACTGCCATTATTGCCGAGGAGCTACTGCCATTATTGCCGAGGAGCTACTGCCATTATTGCCGAGGAGCTACTGCCATTATTGCCGAGGAGCTACTGCCATTATTGCCGAGGGGCTAGTGCAAGCATTGCCGAGGAGCTAGTGCCAGCATTGCCGAGAGGCTACTGCCATTATTGCCAAGGAGCTAGTGCCAGCATTGCCGAGAGGCTACTGCCATTATTGCCGAGGAGCTAGTGCCAGCATTGCCGAGGAGCTACTGCCATTATTGCCGAGGAGCTACTGCCATTATTGCCGAGGAGCTACTGCCATTATTGCCGAGGAGCTACTGCCATTATTGCCGAGGGGCTAGTGCAAGCATTGCCGAGGAGCTAGTGCCAGCATTGCCAAGGAGCTACTGCCATTATTGCCGAGGAGCTAGTGCGAGCATTGCCGAGGAGCTACTGCCATTATTGCCGAGGAGCTAGTGCGAGCATTGCCGAGGAGCTAGTGCCATTATTGTCGAGGAGCTAGTGCGAGCATTGCCAAGGAGCTACTGCCATTATTGCCGAGGAGCTAGTGCGAGCATTGCCGAGGAGCTACTGCCATTGTTGCCGAGGAGCTAGTGCGAGCATTGCCGAGGAGCTACTGCCATTATTGTCGAGGAGCTACTGCCATTATTGCCGAGGAGCTACTGCCATTATTGCCGAGGAGCTACTGCCATTATTGCCGAGGAGCTACTGCCATTATTGCCGAGGGGCTAGTGCAAGCATTGCCGAGGAGCTAGTGCCAGCATTGCCAAGGAGCTACTGCCATTATTGCCGAGGAGCTACTGCCATTATTGCCGAGGAGCTACTGCCATTATTGCCGAGGAGCTACTGCCATTATTGCCGAGGAGCTACTGCCATTATTGCCGAGGAGCTAGTGCCATTATTGCCGAGGGGCTTGTGCCAGCATTGCCGAGGAGCTACTGCCATTATTGCCGAGGAGCTACTGCCATTATTGCCGAGGAGCTAGTGCCATTATTGCCGAGGGGCTAGTGCAAGCATTGCCGAGGAGCTAGTGCCATTATTGCCGAGGGGCTAGTGCAAGCATTGCCGAGGGGCTAGTGCAAGCATTGCCGAGGAGCTAGTGCCATTATTGCCGAGGAGCTACTGCCATTATTGCCGAGGAGCTAGTGCCATTATTGCCGAGGAGCTAGTGCCATTATTGCCGAGGAGCTAGTGCCAGCATTGCCGAGGAGCTAGTGAACTACTTTTACTTATACATCCGAGGCTCGTCGTATGAGGGAGAAAGCCGTGGTGTTCCGACTGCCATTACCCGAGTTGCTAAAATATCATGTATTTATGCACCAGTCAATTGTTGTAACCACGCCCCCCCCCCCCCAGTTCCGGGGAATAGCGGGGACTTTAACTTTCGGTCCAGCCAACCCCGGCTAAAATCCACGCCCTGGACGGGGACGAACAGATGGTAAAATCCCCGCCATATAACCCCGCACCCCAGGGACCCTAGGTAAGGCCCATTCCCCGCTATATTTAAAGCGAAGACAAAACCACCGCATTCACCTGCCACTGCGAGGTCACCTGAAAGGTAAAAACACGGCCCATTTCCCCGGCTATCCCCGGTATACCCCCGGACCTGGGGGCCGTGGTTACAATTGACTGGTGCATTAAGTTTTTAAGTTTTTATTATTATACATTTTCTTTCTTTTGTACACTAATGCAAAATGGTCGAACGAGTATGATGCGTGCAAGAGTTTGAACCATTATTGTGATGAGGTGAGGCAGACAGTTTCACGAAGATTCTTAAGTCTTAATTATATGGTGATCCTAATAAACTATATTTAATTTTGTAAAATCAGGTAATTTAGCTATGGTGAGCTACGATACTTAAGCATGTCGAGACATTGGCCTGGTTATTTTGATTATAAGGATAATTTTCTTTAAAAGTCTCAAAATCTTTAAAACGAGGATATTACACAAATCATACAAATGCACCTGAACTTATTAACAGTATCACAAAAGTGACCAGATTTATCAGTTCGTTGGTTTCATGCAAAGGCAGTAATTTGAAAAAAAAATATACACGCGATTCTAATACCCTGCTTTCCGAAAGATCAACTTAGTATCATTGATTATAATTTTAATAGTAATTATATAGAACACTTCAATTAAATAGTAATTATTCATTAGGTAATTTTTATTTCCATCTGATGTACTAATGGTTCACTGATAAGGCCGTCTATATGTTATATTGCTAAAGTACTGCAAGGCTGGAAAGAGGGCTTTGCGTGACTATTTGCCATTTCAATATGAAAAGGTTTCTACAAATATGATTACACTTCTACATCAAAGCATGACTGATCGTGTAATAAAACAATCATTGAAACATTTAATAGAGATTTATCATTGTTACAAAAAGAGTATCATTAATTTGAACTCGCTTCTCAAAGGAATTTTTAATTATAGTCTCATATTTTTTTATTAACTGTTTTGTCTAAACAAATGAATTTTATTTACTAATTGAATTGGTTGAGATATAAAAAAAGTTTCAGACTCACGCTATATTCCAAGGGTTTTATTTCACTGTTAATTGAAAGAAGTAAAGTCAATATGTCAGACTCAACAACTGTGACCTATCTCTTGAGGAGGAAAATTTATTCCGCAGCGGTGGCCGAACTTCCGTCCCAACAAAAAAGAAAAGTCCGTGCCCGATCCCTGAAACGTCCCCTCAACCGTGGCCGATCCCTACCATTCCCCTCAACCGTGGCCGATCCCTACCATTCCCCACAACCGTGGCCGATCCCTACCATTCCCCACAACCGTGGCCGATCCCTACCATTCCCCACAACCGTGGCCGATCCCTACGATTCCCCACAACCGTGGCCGATCCCTACCATTCCCCACAACCGTGGCCGATCCCTACCTTTCCCCTCAACCGTGGCCGATCCCTACCATTCCCCTCAACCGTGGCCGATCCCTACCATTCCCCACACCCGTGGCCGATCCCTACCATTCCCCTCAACCGTGACCGATCCCTACGATTCCCCCACAACCGTGGCCGATCCCTACCTTTCCCCACAACCGTGGCCGATCCCTACCATTCCCCTCAACCGTGGCCGATCCCTACCATTCCCCACAACCGTGGCCGATCCCTACCATTCCCCACAACCGTGGCCGATCCCTACCATTCCCCACAACCGTGGCCGATCCCTACCTTTCCCCACAACCGTGGCCGATCCCTACCATTCCCCACAACCGTGGCCGATCCCTACCTTTCCCCACAACCGTGGCCGATCCCTACCATTCCCCAGAACCGTGGCCGATCCCTACCATTCCCCACAACCGTGGCCGATCCCTACGATTCCCCACAACCGTGGCCGATCCCTACCATTCCCCTCAACCGTGGCCGATCCCTACCATTCCCCACAACCGTGGCCGATCCCTACGATTCCCCCACAACCGTGGCCGATCCCTGATAAGTTTTCACAACCGTGGCCGATCCCTGATAAGCCTTCACAACCGTGGCCGATCCATGATAAGTCTTCACAACCGTAGCCAATCCCTGATAATTCTTAACAACCGTGGCCGATCCCTGACAAGTCCTCACAACCTAGGCCGAACCCTGATTACTCTGAACAACCGTGGCCGATCCCTTATAAGTCTTCGCAACCGTGGCCGATCCCTGACAAGACTTCACAACCGTGGCCGATCCCTGATAAGTCTTCACAAGCGTGGCAGATCCCTGATAACTCTAAACAACCGTGGCCGATCCCTGATAAGTCTTCACAACCGTGGCGGATCCCTGATAACTCTAAACAACCGTGGCCGATCCCTGATAATTCTAAAAAAACCGTGGCCGATCCCTGATAAATCTTCACAACCGTGGCCGATCCCTGATAACTCTAAACAATCGTGGCCGATCCCTGACAAGTCTCCGCAACCATGGCAGATCCCTGACAAATCTCCACAACCGTGGCCGATCCCTGACAAGTCTTCACAACCGTGGCCGATCCCTGAAAAGTCTTCACAACCGTGGCCGATCCCTGAAAAGTCCCCACAACCATTTATTTCTGTTAGTACGTACACACAATTTAAACCAAAAGTAAGATTTATATTTCAATTTGTATGAGGTTAAAGTTTTAAGAAAATAGAATGATGGTTGCTGCCCCAACCATCCCGCTGACCTATTTTATACGGTACGGAATGCATTTATGGCTACGGTTTTGAAGCAGTCTTACAAATAAACCTTCAACGAGGCTCATGTCCTTGATGGTTAACTCTGAAGCCTTTCAGATGCGATATATAGATTTATAGATTTCACTGACCAGGGTGATAACACCAATATCTTTATATACGTTTTTTTGCAACGAGTCATACACGACATTACAGTCTTAAAGATCAGTCCATGAAAACGTAAGAGATAAAGCATTTGTGCAGCAAATTTATGAAAAGAAAAAGCGTCAAAATCATAAATGATTTCGGTTATTTTGTCATTTTCTTCTCTGCTTCTGTCATGAACTCATTTTTCAACTTTATAGATTATAAAATAAACATACCGCACATGACAATTTTCCTCCAATAGTACTAGAATAGTAAGTACCCAAATACTGAATCCCCCCCCCCCCCACACACACACCATGCTGATATGCATAACGCATTTAATAAATAAAGTTAGTTTTAAAGTACAACATGTAAACAAAATACAGACATTACCGATTCTGAATGTCATGTATGAGATAATGATGGAAATTTTCTGTTTGATTAGATAATATTATATCTTCTGTAATGATGTATAATGGCACCGGTTAACTTAAATCGGCAAACTTAACCCGAATAGTTTTCAAAGTTTACATCTCGGGTTATTGTGTAGGCTGAAAATGTAAGTAAAACAACCAATGCTATAGCAATTAGAATATGTTGGTCAGCCCCAGGTCAGCAGAAACCATCAACTTGGTTGTTTTTTTGCATTAAAATTCTTTGCATTAATTACAAGAGACAAATAAATTTTACTTTTCAAATCTTTATTATTCCCAGCCCCTATAAACAAAGTTGTGCAAGGTATGTCAAAGAGTTCCCTGGCCTTTCTGTTGACGTACGTCCAAGTAAAGTGTAACTTCTGCTACTTGTATAGAAATCAGGTTGATAAAGTCCAGTTGTTTACTCTCAAAGTGAAGCGTCCACCATAGATAAGACAATTATGTGCCATCGAGATCATTTTTAGGACGCTCGTGCAGGAATACGATCATGGACAATTTACAAAAGCAGGTGAATAAATTTACCTTCGGGTTTGTCTCTTTCGAATTGGATAGTATTCACATTTTCAGATGTTTTTACTTTAGTGGCATATAAATAATAATATTTGTCACGTGTGTCCGTTCCGGATTAAAAAAATCCGACCCGAGGGCACCTGCGTTGCCAGGTAACGAGGCTTGCCGAGTTAACGGCGGGTAGTCGGGTCGGGTGATATTTTTTCTAGCATACCTTAAATTTCATTTTTTTATGAAGAAAATACATAAAAAGCTCATTTTGTACATTTCACCATAAGGCGCGTGCGATGATGTTTACTGACGTCATGACGCGCAGTAATTTGTATTCACTGCATACATCAATAAGTTTCTTCAGTATCACGTCTTTTAATGGGTTGTTTTGTTTTGTTTTGAAGGTATACTTTTGTAAAGTAAATTTTAATGGAAATCATCCAATGAAATATCATAATTATGGTTTATACATTAAGTGTATAATAAAAGAAATAAAAAGTATTATGTCACAGCGCGTGACTCATCTGGCATGGGGGTGCCAGATGGAATTTTCCAGCACGGCTGACGTCACCGAAAATGCCTATCCGTCGTGCTAGAAAAAATGCTATTGTATATAAATTTTGTTAAAAATGGTCCCTTTAAAATACATCATCAGCTAACTAACAAAGTGTACAAAGAAACAGTTATAATCAAATAGTTCATACATTAAATATAGGTTTTTTAAACAAGTATTATTTTAGTTATCATTTAGTTATTATTAACATTTTAGAATACACGCTACATTTTCAGCCAATGCAATTGCAGAACGGCAATCATTGAGTACTAGGCTTACATTCTAGCAAGTAAGAATGAAAAGGTGGAAAAAAGAAATTGCGCATGCTCAGTAATTGTTCATTTATTTGTTTCAGGTTGTATTGCTCCTTGGATCACTTTCTGTGGTCCAATGTTTTATTCTCACAACCGGCCCAGAGTGTTTCCAATCCTGCTACTGTAGACAAGGTATGATAGACTGCAGAAACCGTAACCTTGACAACGTTCCAAACTTTGACGTCACACCGGAAATTGCGTCAGCTTTGTTGACGAATGACAGAGTCTTGAAAGTCCAGCTCGATAGAAATAATATACAGATTATTGGCAGTCAAGCATTCACAAACTTGACCTCTGTGAATGCACGCTACTTTTTCTTCTATTTGGGCAATAATCGCATTTCTGATATTGACATTGCAGCTTTCAAGAGTTTTGAAAGTAAAGTGCTTCAGGTGTTTTTACAAAATAACAGATTGGTACAAGTTCCGAATGAAATTACCCAGTTGCTTGTCACCAATTTAGACCTGTCTGGCAACCCTCTAACAAACTTCGATGCTCTCGCCGACAAGAGCATCTATCAAATGACTTTAGGCCTGGGTTCGGTGTCTACATGGCCACAGTCTTTGTCGAATACCACCGTGACTCAATCGTTCCAAGTTCAAGGTTACGATGCCAATGCTCTGAACGGTTTCATTCGCTCGTCATCACTTAAAACGTTGATTTTAGCAGAAACGAATCTTGTCAATCTGAGCTATTTAAACTGTGAGAAGTCCTTCAACTTTTCATCTCTTTCGGACATGTTCCTTCGAAACAATGAGCGATTAGATGTTGACTCCCTCTTTCAATGTAACGGAACCTTACACCTTCAGCAAATCTCGATCCGAGGATCACACCTTCAATCCATCCCCTTCGGTCTCTCTCGGTTGGGCAGCTTGTTGAAAATAGACCTCTCAAACAACAGTATAACAACTATCGGCGACTCGGACCTGAAAGGTCTGGTCAATCTCGAACAACTCTTCATATCTCACAACCCGATAGAGTCAATATCGCTCCACGCCTTCGACAACAACGTTCATCTAAGCACCGTCCAGTTTCTCGATACGGCTTTATCAACGTTTCCACTCGCCGTTACCTCGCTGCAAAGCCGTCCCCTCAACCTGGCGTTTACGTACCCCATGTACGTGCAGTGCCGATGTGACGTCCTATCCGATCTTGCCCAAATAAACGGGACGAAGACACTCAACAGGATATATTGTATATCACAGGCAACGATCGACGTCCCGACGGCGTTTGATGACATTCTTTCGAAGTGCCCATGATAGTGTTTTTTTCGTGATGTGTTGAATAGCTTTTTTCCAATGTCTGTGCCATTTTCATAAGAAACTTGTCTATGATTTACGGGATTTAGTGATGTTTTGTTTAATAATTGTACATACAATTAATGGGCATTAATCTGTCTATTTAAATACACGTATAAAATCGCTGTAACCCTGATATTTCTATTTGTAATATCTTAACACATTGTCTTTGTATATATTTCTTAAGTTTTAGAAATGTAAAAAAAGATAAAAGTCTGATCTGACACGAATATCTAAGCGTTACTTTGGATTCACAATCGAAGTTCAACCATGATTGGTCTCTTTCATGTATGGAACTAGATGGTAACATTGTATAGAGTTTCAAAGTTAGTTGCCAACTCCTGAGAGGGTTGAAGCCGTAATTGTTCAGTGCCATTATTACAGAAACAAGAGAGAACTCCATTTGATGATTGGATATCGCGAGAGAGAATTATATAGCGAGAGAACGATCTTGGTTTTCATTTTCTAATTTTCTAATATCGCAATAAAACGGGAAAATGATTAGGGAAATTGCAATTAACAAACGCGTGCATAGGAGCATGGGAAATGGAAAACAAACGATTACAAATCTATTGTAAGTTCTCTTATATGCCTGGAAGATTGAAGCGAGCCTCGTTCCCACACCACACGCATGCGCTTAGAGACATAAGACACGTGACCAGGATGTTTTAAATTTCATTATCTCTGAACGATCAGTCCATATCAGTTTATTATTCTTCATCAAATGGAATTGCTCTGAATTAATATACTTAATTGTTCAGAGAGGGAAAACTGCTCGCTTTTTCGCTCGGTCTTGTGCAAACAATAAAGCCTTGCCTGGAATCAGTCAATGTTGAGTATGAGACCAATAACAAATCCTACTTCTAGGTTGCGTAAAAATCCTGAAATGGTTAACTGTTTTTGGGGATATCATTCTTATTCTTTAAATAATTCGTTTGTTAAAAAACTTCACTATTCAAGTCCTAATGAATGTAACAGCCATAAGCAGTGTGTGTATACCACGTGATAACTTACGTCATAAATGCTACGTCGGAAGGCAACATTTTGCTTCGAATGATGACTTTAAACAAAGATAACTTTCTTTTTTTCACCATTTTAAATGAACCAAAGGACAGTCCGTGCCGTTAAAAGAGCCCACCTTCGTTATATTACCGGAGTTTGATTAGTAAAGTAGTTTCCTCAAACACTTCGACAAACCCACGGCCTCTAAACGCCAGATCCACCACATTACGGTGGTGCAAAGAAAAAGAGCTGTCGACACTTCCGTGGTGGAGCTGTGCCCTATGTTTACATGAACAAACGTGAGTATGATTTATATTGTATTTGATAATTTCATTTAACGGACATATTTCGAAAATCGGAGAATGTGGTACCGTGTAAGAGCACTTCTACTGTAGGCTGGTTACTATTTCGTTTCAATATTGCGCAAACTGTGGTGTCAGGAGCTTTTCTCCCGAACCGGACTTGTGCATATTTTGAGATCTGATTGCATAGCAAGTACATTTCGGTGCTTACACACCCCGTAAGAACATTCTCACGCATGCAAACATAACTGTTATGTATAGTAACTATGCCGGAACACAACAAAACTGATAAGCACTTCTTAAAAAGGAAAAATGCACATATTTATAAAAGTGGTGGCGCTGTTGCCCTAGTGGTGGCGCTATCGAGTATGTTTTGCGCTTGAAGTAAAATCAAAAGTTAACGCTTTTGAAATGAATTTAACCGTTGCTATGTTTATCATTCATTGAACATTATGCTGGTGATGCATACTACTTGCGAAAACAAAACTCTACGCGAACTACCTTAACCTTACTGAAAACTATTTCGAAAATAAAAGGCTAGGTGCTGTTAATTTTACCATATAACTATAAGTATCTATCATGTGTGCTCTTTTTCTTTGCACCACCGTAAAGTGGTGGAACTGGCGTTTAGAGGCCGTGAAACCTGTTTCCAAAATAATTTTTGGACAGTGCTCCACCAGGCGGCGGTTTCGTGAAAAGGTTATCGAAGAAACTAAACTCTTATAAACTTTGGCAAAAGACCGAATGCGGGGCTATGTAAGCGGCGTAGACTGCGCCATGTTTCATTTAATATGATGAATAAATAGTAAACTTATCTTTATTGAATGTTTTCATTCAAAGCAAAACATTCGCTATATTGTTCCGATCTTTTTCAGTTTTAATGCTAAACGATTTATGTATTTTTATCTGAAATTAATGCATCGATGTAATTCATCGATTCAATCAAGTCGGTAAGAGCCAGATAGTTCGTGCCCCCTTTATCAGTTATTAGCCGACATGCGTGAATTAATTCGTAATGCATAAATATGGTTTGTAATTCATTACTTCAAGGAATTTTAAAACAGCGTATCTACACCAAAGTAAAAGTTACTCATGATAGAGAAAACAACAAAAAAAGCTCACGGGTAAGAAAGAAATGTTCTGTAAAGATAGCCAATGTAAAGATTATAATGTTCTACGCATGTACTTTGTCAGGTTTTCTCTATTCACGAGTATGTTAAGCGTTACGACGTAGTGTTTTTATTATTTTATTATTAGTGTTGGGAATCGGACAGAAAAATTACAATCGATAATCGGTTTATGAAACCGATCAATGATCGATTATTAATCGATTTATTTATCTTTGGTCATCATATAAAAGGCATACACTTACAGTATATGCACCAGTGTTCCCTTACAATATTGTTTGTACATTTCTTTGTATAAATTACATTTTTTATTCAGAACGCACCTTTCTTTTAGTGTTCACAAGTTACTATTACAGAACATGAGACCACAGGCTCTATGTTTTGTCTTACATTTAGTATTGTATACATGTGTAAAATAAACACAGAGAAAGATATCAATTTCTTTTAAAAATCAGTCAGTAACAAGTACAACAATCAGGTGAATATTCTGTATGTTTAACAAGAACATTTTCTTTCAGAAAACTGAGAAAACTAATTTTTTACATGGTTAGTATAATCACTTTAATACCACAACCAAGAGTTGAGAACCAATCCTTTCGCAGTTTAAGTACAAAGAAACCTGGTAATAAGGTACTGTAGTTACTTACTGACTTGATACAATATGACTAGATAACTTAACATAGTTACACCTTAACATTTCAACACAAACTAGCATTAACCAGGAAAAGCAAGCTAGTCGGTAACGGTTACGTTCCTTGTTTCTGTAATCGATTGTTCAAATTTCACTTTCGATTGTCGCCGACGTAGGCCTTTCCGATCAATTGTCGATTATACTCGACCATCGGCACAACACTAGTTTTTATGGTCCCAAAAAATACTTGGTCTAATCCTGTTTTCCACAATTCCATTCGCTATCACTGAATATATTTATAAAAAGTAAAAGGAATCTAAAATATAGGAGTAGTTTGTTGCAGTGTAAGATTTCACCGAGTGACCAGGGAAAGCTGTATTTCACCGAGTGACCTGGGAAAGCTGTATTTCACCGAGTGACCTGGGAAAGCTGTATTTCACCGAGTAACCTGGGAAAGCTGTATTTCACCGAGTGACCTGGGAAAGCTGTATTTCACCGAGTGACCTGGGAAAGCTGTATTTCATGAGTGGCGTCGTTTTCATCAACTTAAGAAATAAAATCGTTAAAAAAATCACACTCTAAAGAAGTAATACGACATCGCGTTTTTGGACTTGCAAAATAAATGATAATAATAATAGGCTACAGTTTATAACTTTATGCTAATGCACCAGTCAATTGTAACCACGGCTCCCAAGGTCCGGGGGTATACCGGGGAGAGCCATAAAACCCCACATGTTTTGCAAATATATCGTACATCTATTCAAGCATTTAAGTACTGTTGTTTTGGTTGCTGGTGCTGTTGTTGTTGGCTGCATGCACGTTCCAAGAACTAATTTTTGTCAGTAAATTCTCGTTGATATGACACCACTGGAAACCATTTTCTACAAAAGTGACAAAAACATTCTTACGAGTGAAAGTTAACGAAAAACACATTGTGAACTTGAAATGCAAATACAATCACTTTTGGGATAATCATTTTTCGACTAATTTGAATGTCGAAGAATTAGAAAATATGTCGGTTATACATTAGCGGCCATCAAACAACCTCCACAGCGAGAAACTTCTTAATACAAGAGGGACCATATAACCGAATGAAAATACCGTTAAGCGACAAGAAAAGTGTCGCTTTCTTCGAATTTGTACAAATTTGTACCTGTTAGTGGGAACTAATTGAATACTCGGAGAAATATGAGTGAAAAGGTCGGGAAACAGTCCCTAATTTATCCCAAGAGCATTTGTCGTATGAATGATGGTTTCATGAATGTTCCTCTCTCAATTCGGCGTAGATTGTAGTTACAAAGGCGTGAAAAGGCCAGCTTCATGAAGCATTGTTTAACAAACAAAAATACCGTCGGCGTTCTACTACTTTCACAAGCGTTGCTCTATCTTTAGCACTAATTCCAACGGACTGTCAAACTGACGGTCAGAGACACATGAGAATGTTGCCGCTTTTTATTCATATCATATCAATCGTTTATTTGCGTAATGATTAACTGCAGGGGGTACAATTGGGATCCTAAATATCAACTCTATGAAGAATTAGATATTATACGTGCAAGATATAATAACGTTCTTACTGGGATTCTATATGACTCACTTATGCAACATGTTATTGCCACAGAGGAGCAGTTTCATAATCTTCATAATATGAGAGCAGAAGTATCCCTAACCTCGTGCACATCATCGTCGTTTTGTTAAATCCATTATATGATTCTGTTTAATACCGGACGGTAACATATATTCCAACAAATGAATATTTGCATCTTATTTTCCTAAGACGTAGTTAGCATGTTATGAAATGGGCTTAGACGAATCATAAATGAGTGTAACAAATGCCCAAATTATGCATGTATTCGTCGAGAATGTTGCCATATTGACGATTTATTTGTAAATGAAAGTCAGTTTATCATTGTAATGTATATATGTACTTGTTTTGCTCCGAAATTTGAATTCAGTTCGCTCTGTTCGTGGTTTCCGGCGTGTCTAAGCACGGCATCCGGAATATCTCCCAACATGGCCCGGAATCCGGCATGCCTGGGGGAGACACCTTCATAAATGTATGTTATATTTTAATTTAATTATCTCCTTATATGGACTGCAAGCAAAGTAAAAATGGAAATGTAAGTTTGCACGTGACGAGATCATGGTACACTGAAAGTCATCTACCTCAGATGATTCCAGCGTGAGGCGGCAGTCCGTGGCGAGGTGTGGTCCCGCGGTCCGCAGGGGGGCCACCGAAGTGACAACCCATTAGCGAAACAATGGACCGAGGGCCGTTGGGACGCTACCGAGACAAATAATTCCACACTCTAATACCTTCCTGGATTTGCTTGCCTCGAAAATAAATAACGGAGGCTTTTGTTTCGTCGGTCAAGAAATTAAGAAATGAGACGGAAACGGGTATCAAGGGACTGAGGGCATTTCTGACCAGTCATTACAACCATGGCTATGGAAGAAATCATTTCTATCTTGCAAATATGGAAGAGACATTTCTGCCAATGTTTATACAGTCTTAACATGACCCTTCATACAAAGCCATGTCTACATGGATCTACAAGGCTATAATTTATATCGTCCAATATAAACATTTTATGCATTCTGCAAATAAATTGAGAATACCTATAATTCAAGGCTCAAGTGGTATTATCTATTAATAAAAACAATCACAGTTAGTCTAAAATTATGCTATTTCTCCATCGATATAACTACACATATAAAAATGCAATAGTAAACAGTCTAGAAGCAAACTACTATAACATTCGGAACTCCTCGGCCACTTTTATCGAAAACAACCTCGGATGTATTTTGACGCGTAGTGATTTTATTTAGCAGTTAAACTTTATGACTTTACTCTTGGAAATCTTAATTATGTTTGCAATAATATACTTCACTGACAATCAGTTTAAACTTAGATCAATAAATACAATTCTAAAACACTACATTTCTAAAATGATTTAATTCAAAAATTTACGAACTACTCGATGTACCTGCATACATCTGAGGTTGTTTTTTTAAAAATGGCCGAGGAGCTCCGAATGCGACTATAAATGCACAAATTCGAAGCATGGACTGTTTCCGACAATGTTTCAAAGCTTGACCACATCTTAACAAATATGTGGTACATTCGGGCCCGCAACCCTGTATTCTCAAAATGGACTCAGGTGATTCAAATGCCTAGGTCATGCTAGCTTTTTCACAACCGAGCTTAACTTAGTTGGTATGAACTAATGATCTTCATCCACAAATTAAACACCGAGAACAATCTTACTTACATTTCAATTATAACGCAAAACAGTAACCCGACCAACATGTAAGCTAACTCTCAGGCATTTCCATTCAGAATAATACTAGATTTTGGTGCCTGTTGTCTCTTCCTTATTTTGACATCATTTGAAACGATTTTGCATGCTGATTTTTTATAATTTTATGTAGAATATTGAAATGACCAGGTTATGTGATACGAAACTAAACTAATATGTTCGGTTAAATGTTAATGCACCGATCAATTGTAACCACGCCCCCCCCCCCCAAGGTCCGGGGAAAAGCGGGGACTTTGACTTTCGTTCCAGCCAAGCCCGGGTCAAATTCCCGTCCTGCGGTAAAATATCCGCCAAATGCCCCGCACCCCGGGACCCTAGGTAAGGCCTATTCCCCGCAAATTTTTGGCACGAATACAAAACCACCGTATTCACCAGACACTGCGGGGCCACCTGAAAGGTAAAAACACGGCCTATTTCCCCGGCTAATCCGGTATTCCCCCGGACCTGGGGGTGGGGCGTGGTTACAATTGACTGGGACATAACATTTTTTTCATCATGTAAAACCATTTCAAATTCACATATTATTTGTGTGTACGATTCATAACCCACGGGATGTAACTAGAACATACCCGATATTGAATCAGTTTTGGAGTAGTCTCCCATATGTAAAGAGACTACGGAGATCGTGATTATAGAAACTTCATTTTCAGGCATACGCTGTTAATGGCATTCCACAATGCACATTTGCAGTTTCAGGAGTGCTTATGTAGGTGAAATATATTTCGTGTAACATAGTTAAAGAGCCTAACTATTGTTAAACAGTGAAATATAAAAGAAATGACAGGCGCACTAAAAAAATACATGATCGACATTCCTACGAAATTTCAAAGGTGAATATTCATAACTTTTGAGCTAGATGCGACACATGAAATTTCAGACAATATCAAACTGTCAAGGGACAACTACCTTCTTAGACAATATAAATGTAACCAACATTTCTGCCAAGTTAAATTCCTCCATTGTATGTGCAATACATATGGAGCATCACGCGACACAATATTCTTCAGACATGTTTTTTTCTTCAGAAAAAGTGAATGGCACACAAATTGCATGTGCACAATATCAATGATGACTAACATTCCTATAAAGTTCCATGAGTGCAATACTTTGAGTTACATGCGACGCAAGATTTTCAGAGCATTATTTACTAAGTCAAGAGTATTTATTGTTGTCAACCCCAGTGAAGTATGACAGTAAATAGCACATGCACGACATGCCCATGAAGCTTCAGGATAGTAAGTGCCACACACTTGGGGCTACGTGCGCGGCACGAGCTTTTTTATACCATTTTTAATAAAGGGCCAAAACTCTTACACTATAAGCACCAGTGGAATGTGACAATAACGACAGGTGCGCGTAAGAGTTTTCAGACTTTTTTACTACATATTTGTCAATGGACATAACTCTTGTTAAGACAAAACGAAATGTAAAAAAAAACACATCATGTCCAATAATCAAACATTACCTATATATAGATTTCATAAACTCAATTCAAGTGAAGATGCATACATATTGGTAGAAAATGTCGCCATGAGAACAAGTTGTTATTTAACTAGGGACAATTTTTGCACAGGAAATGACCCAAATTGAAATCCACCTTCATGTTCTTACATACACAAATTCCATGGTATGATTTATCATAATTTTGTTACTTTTTACTAGTTTTAAAATAGTCTCATAGATAGGTTTGATAAAAACCTTTTGTCAATATATCGAAGACATCCTACTCTAGTGCAAAAATATACTAGAGTAATCGTAAAAAGATCAGTTGTACTCAATTACATTTTTTGCTATAAAATATTTATTTTTTGGAATTTTGACCAAAGTTTTTTCAAGATATTCTATGAGAGAATGCGATATTTAAATTTGTACAAGATGAGAGTCGTACGACTGGAAAGTGACTGATCCTGCTAACGGTCCATCTAATGTATTGTATAGTCAAAATATTGGTATTTTATCAAGCCATTTGCTAGGATGCTAAATTTGGATGCCTGCTTAACACATACATTTTAGTTTCATTGATTGCTACTTACTAATATGTTTAACATATGAAATAAAAATACACTATAAAAGTATTCAAGGTTGTGCATTTATCTTAATTTCAACAGAAATCAAACGTGAAATGACCTATTTTGCTGTCTATTAGGGACATGAAAAGCTTGTTTCAATTGTTGATGTTGTTTGTTCACCGTTTTATTTTGGCATAATTATTCTTTCTACAAATATCACTATCAAGCAATGACACAACATCCTAGGCATCAACATGTCAATTAACTGTATATAGGATACCTCGTCTAATTCCCAAAGTTGACAATATTTACAGCTTCATTATTCCGTGTATTGACTTTACTGCTGGTACTAAATGCAAGTAAAGTAACTATTTATTTCAATTTTCTTTGAATAAAACAATTATTAGTTCTCCTTAATCGTAAAATTTAAAGTGGAAACTTTGTGTTTAGACGTCATGTACAAGTACACTCCAATGGTCTAATGTCCCTTAAGCGACCGATAACTTTATTATTTAGGGACAGCGCGAACGCAGTCCCCACACCAATAAATTACGTACCCGAGTAACCAACATTTGTGGCTATCGCAGGCGTCAGCCCAACCGAAGTGCAATGGGAGGGCCTCTTCCTGGGGGAACCGCCTTCATGATCACGGTATCCCCTGTACCAGGTAAGTATGCTTGAGCAGGGTTTGCCTTGGGCTATATACTCCTCTCACAATACCAAGTTTGACTACCTGCCTTGTACTGAATATGATTTAGAGGCTGCTTGATCAGCATAGTAAATATACCAGAGAATATTTACAAGTATCCTTCGGTTTTATCAATGGATTGCGTATTTATCTTTTATACCGTATAAATTTGTACTACATTAAATTTTAAACAGTACTAGAAATAGACAGAATATCTAGACTTTACTTACTCTTTCCGGCTATAAATAGACCAGCGATCTTAGCCACTGTATTATAAATAGCTACTGTAAAATACACTGGCTTTAAACCCGAGTCCGCCCGGTTAGCTCAGTCGGTAGAGCGTTGGACTGTTAATCGGACAACCCGGGTTCGATTCCCGGGCGGACCAGGTTACTTCTGTTGTGATTGGTTATGAAATTCTTTCTACGACCATTCGCACTGTACCACTGCCCCTGGCATGTACAGAAGTTGTCAGTTCCTTGCAGAAGTGAAGGCACCTAGTACTGGTTCACCGCCCAGGATAGGTGTGCGGTGGTTGAACTGTCACTCTGGGACCCTTCAATGTGCTCACGCCGGGACCCGGAGTATAAACTACTAACACCACCACCACTGGCTTTAAACCCAGATAACTCTATCTTTAAACCCAGATAACTTTATGTAAACATTGATGATTACTTGGTATTGATGTAGTATAGTTATAAATCATTGTTAAAGTTGATGATTGTCTAAGAATTAAGAATAATTGTTTTCTTAATCATGATGATATGACGAAGCTACATGTATAGCTCTCTATCACGGTCATTGCACTATACAACAGCAATTGAATAGACCGCTGCTGTGATGAATAAGCCTGTATCAACTGTTCATCAACGTTAGCGGATGGGGGGGGGGGCACTTTGTATGTTTATATTGGAGAAAAAGGTTATATAATACGTTCAAAATGCACCACTTCGGACTAGAAATTATTAAAATCCCAATTACATGACTGTACTCCCCAATTTGCTTGCCTCAAAAAAATATTATGACCATTCAAAGTGTGAGGATAGTAGGTAGTTTTTAATCATTTTCAGATGATGACTGTTATTTGCAGATAAAATGTATCCTCTTAGCAGCAGGGAATAAATAAATACGATGTAAATTTTAATGATGAATAAGAGTTATGACCTTGACCTCTGACCTTAAAATCCATAGCAGTCATCAACTGGTCTCCTTCTACCTTTATGTCAAGTTTGATGACCATTCTTTGAGGAATTGTCGAGTAATCACTAAGACAAGCTTTGGACTACCTAAGGACCAACCGACGGACCCCTACCCACATATGCGAAGCAATATACCCCCTCCTCTAAGGGGGGCATATTAATAAATAGTTGGGGAAATAGTTGTTTTTCTCTTCATAAGATAATCATACTTTTGTGTGGATTTTAATAAACGTAGTGGACTTTCATTAGGTCATGTTATCACCCAAGGACTTCTCCATTTCTGAGTATAATGTTTGAAGCACTGAGAGGACAATAAAATGAAGTCACGACATATCCTGTGTGAGGGAGCTAAACAATGACGTAGTAAGATAATGTTTTTTTTTGCTGTATTATTTAATACAAGTTTCAACGTAAAACTAAATCAAAAGATAAATGTACATACATGAGTTACCCTATACGAGTTCTAGATACATTGTAGACTGCAGAATTACATGCCCCGTTCACATGATCAACATTACCTAATTAACTGATATTAAAGTACTGATAGCTAGAGTTATACTTAGGCAATAAATTTCGTGTAGCATTTTCTCAATATGGATTGCAAGTTAAGAAATATATCATCATATTTAGCAGAACATGTGTACATAGTATATTTACTAAAATATAATAAAACAGAAGCACGACTGCAAAGAAACGAACGCCAACATATATCTGTTAACATTTTTTTCATTTAAACAAGGGGATTACTCAACAGTCATTAAAACATAGTTATGAGTCTTGTTATACATGTGCAAATTGTTCACGAAGTTTAAATTAAATATCCAGGATGGGTTTTAAGTTTTGTTCAAGATGAAAGTTTTTGCAAGACAACAAAGACTATGACAATGCCTAGTGTTTTTTTTGGCTTCCAAAACTGAAAAGTTTAAAAATGTGCTTGTTCCACAAATGAAACAGAGTTAATAGCTAACAATACACATGACTGCATACTTATACATGTAGGCTTAAATAGCTAAACAAGAAACGCCACAGTATGACAAAACCAGGTTTTCAATGATTGACTTAAAAACTTAAGTTTCTCTGACAAAATGAAAAGAACATTACTTCGGTGTTTAATGGATTAAAGTTAACAAGCCATTGTTTAGACCATTGAAGAATAATATCAAGATCATGATTTAATGTCTCTTGAATTAACTGGGTATCTTTACTTGATACTGCTAAAGAGCTATCATCAGCAAAGAGTCTGGTAACGCTATTGAGTGACTCCGCTATATCGTTTACATGTACCAAAAATAATAAAGGGCCTAACACCGAACCCTGAGGGACCCCGCCGTGTAATATTTTGGCGTCAGAAAAAGAATTGTTGATAAAGACCTTTTGCTTACGGTTTGTTATGTATTGTTCTAACCAAACGAGAATTTTCCCGCCGATTCCATTTTCTTTGAGTTTAAACAAAAGTCCTCTGTACCGGACTCTATCAAAAGCCTTAGAAATGTCGCAAAATACAATACATGTAGATTCTTTTTTGTCAAATGATGTACATATTTGATTGTATATATCGATTAGTTGATAAACTGTCGAGTGACCTGGTAAAAAACAGACTGTTTGGAGTAAATAAGACTGTTAAAATGCAAGAAATTATAAACGTGTTTAAAAATTATTCGTTCCATGACTTTTCCGACACAACTTATAAGTGATATAGGTCTATAATTGACAGGCTCTCCTTTATTGCCCTTTTTGAATAACGGCATTACATGTGCAAGTTTCCAAATTTCTGGATAAACCCAAGTATTTATCGAACGATTGAAGAGCATACAGAGGGGAAAGCTCAGCGTTTTTGACGTTTCTTTTAACATTCTTTGACTTATTTGATCTGGACGAGTTGATTTGTTTACGTCAAGGTTTTCTAAAATGTCAATGACTTCCTGTTCGTTAATGGTAAGTTCATTTAAACAATAATTTGTTTTTAAATTAGAACGAGGTAATGTACTACTCGAGTCATTTACATTAGATATAGATGAAAAGTAGTTATTTAGTGCGTTTGCTTTTTCTTCGTCTGTTTGCGAGATAAATTTTTTAAAGAATACATTTGCAGCAATCCACACTAAGTCTATCTTTCAACAGGAATACAGGTTAAAGGTAGGATATTTGCCATATAGTACGTGTCAAATATGTACATACGAATTCAATTCACCTATCAATGGGTAAAATATCATCAATGTCACCATAAGGAAACAGCACACATAATGGATGAAAGAGTTTGTGAGACAGTTCAGACAGAGGTGGCGGCTGGACTCACGGGAAGGTCGGGTCCGAGTACACGGGAAGTTGACCATCATGCACAGCCTTCAAAGCGTTCATATTTCTAATCTGTATTTTCTTATCCACACCGGCTACAGTCATGATGCCATATACGAAGCCTCCGGAGACCCATGTATTTATGAGGGATCCTTCGCGTTTTAACTTCAGGGCCTCATATGCTAATTTCTGCCTAAACTTTGTCAGAGAGTCATGGACAAATATACGATCACCAAGGGATTTTCTTGCGTTATACATTGTTTCTCTCGCTTTTGAATTGGTGAATTTAACTATGACTTTCCGAGTAGAATTAGTGCGGAATCGGCCTAGTCTGTGGGCTTTGTCAATGTCGGCAGGTGTCAGATTAAGATTCAACTTTTTGGCTCGATTCATGATTTTGGCAGTGACGTTCTCATGATGGTCGCCCGTATCCCCTTGAATACCATGAATCTCCAACATAGAACGACGACCATATTGCTCGAGTTCGTCTCTTGCCTCGTTGGCGGACGCGATACACTCTTTTAAGTGTTGGTTTTCTTTGCGTATTTCTGCAATTTCTGTTTTCAGATCGTTAAATTTACTGTCGACAATCTTGGTGAATTCATCCTTCAGGTCGATCAAAAGCTGTTCCTTAAATTTTTCAACCATCTGGCTTGCTACCTCTTCCAGGTCTTTCCTTGTGCACATTTTTACCTCTGAGTCCGAGTCTATGTCCGAATGTACACTGTAGTAACTCGCGTCACTCAGGCTTCATGCGTCCGTCGACTCCCTCAAAGGATTTCCTACTCTGTGACGCTTGTAGACGTGTAAATTTAGGGGTTTTTGATTTGGGGATGATCTATTTCTCTTTCGCCTATGTCCTTTCGCGGGCATTTGGTCACTTCATCAGCTAGTGGGAGGGGTAATTTTAATGTTTGCCTTACGCAAAAATGATTGCACGAATTAATTAGTCACAAAAGTCCCCTTAGCGATTAAATGATTACTTGTGGATGTACTACATTACAAAAATACCAATATTTCTGCAACCGGCTACTGTAGTCCTTTGATTTCTTCACATTTTTTCAGCATTGCACAAAAAAACCGCCATTTCTTTTTGACCGGAAAAGTATGATCTATAACAAGTAATTTTGTTGAATTGATATCCATGCTAGATTAAGTATCATAGGTGGCATTTAAATCATTTGTTGTTGAAATATTCCAGACAATTCTAATATAAGTATAGAGAATACCTTATAACTTTCACAAGTTGACAATATTCACATCTTCATTTTTCCATTTCTTGACTATACTGAGCTGTGCTTATAGTAATGTGTAATGAAAATACTTACATATATATTAAAATTATCTTTTCATTAAAAATAAATATTAGTACTCTATAATTATTAAATTTACAATTTTAAGTGGTTACTATGTACTAAGGAGACTGTATGAATACTCTCGTGGTCCATATACCAAGAGATGTGCTATTGTTTGTTTATTCAGGGACAGCGCGAACGCAGTCCCCACACCAATAAATTACGTACCCGAGTAACCAACATTTGTGGCTATCGCAGGCGTCAGCCCAACCGAAGTGCAATGGGAGGGCCTCTTCCTGGGGGAACCGCCTTCATGATCACGGTATCCCCTGTACCAGGTAAGTATGCTTGAGCAGGGTTTGCCCTGGGCTATATACTCCTCTCACAATACCAAGTTTGACTACCTGCCTTGTACTGAATATTGATTTAGAGGCTGCTTGATCAGCATAGTAAATATACCAGAGAATATTTACAAGTATCCTTCGGTTTTATCAATGGATTGCGTATTTATCTTTTATACCATATAAATTTGTACTACATTAAATTTTAAACAGTACTAGAAATAGACAGAATATCTAGACTTTACTTACTCTTTCCGGCTATAAATAGACCAGCGATCTTAGCCACTGTATTATAAATAGCTACTGTAAAATACACTGGCTTTAAACCCAGATAACTCTATCTTTAAACCCAGATAACTTTATGTAAACATTGATGATTACTTGGTATTGATGTAGTATAGTTATAAATCATTGTTAAAGTTGATGATTGTCTAAGAATTAAGAATAATTGTTTTCTTAATCATGATGATATGACGAAGCTACATGTATAGCTCTCTATCACGGTCATTGCACTATACAACAGCAATTGAATAGACCGCTGCGGTGATGAATAAGCCTGTATCAACTGTTCATCAAACGTTAGCGGATGGGGGGGGACTTTGTATGTTTATATTGGAGAAAAAGGTTATATAATACGTTCAAAATGCACCACTTCGGACTAGAAATTATTAAAATCCCAATTACATGACTGTACTCCCCAATTTGCTTGCCTCAAAAAAATATTATGACCATTCAAAGTGTGAAGATAGTAGGTAGTTTTTTAATCATTTTCAGATGATGACTGTTATTTGCAGATAAAATGTATCCTCTTAGCAGCAGGGAATAAATAAATACGATGTAAATTTTAATGATGAATAAGAGTTATGACCTTGACCTCTGACCTTAAAATCCATAGCAGTCATCAACTGGTCTCCTGTTACCTAAATGTCAAGTTTGAGGGCCATGGGTGCAGGCATTGTCGTGTTATCACACATTCAAACTTTTTGCGTTCAAGGTCACTGTGACCTTGACCTTTGACCCCTTAAATCAATAGGGGTCACCTACTGGTCAGGCCCAAACTACAAAGTCAAGTTTGAGGGCCCTGGGTGCAGGCATTGTCGTGTTATCCCTTGGACAACCTTTTAGCATTTAAGGTCACTGTTACCTTGACCTTTGACCCGACGACTCCTTAAATCAATTGGGTTCATCTACTGGTCAGGCCCAGCCACCATGTCAACTTTGATAACCATAGGTCTAGGCATTGTTTTCACTCGGACAAGCTTTGACAACCTTTTTACCAGAAAAACCCCTGTGACTTTGACCCCTAAAATTACTAGGGATCATCTACTGGCCAGGCCCAACCTTCATGTCAAGTTTGATGACCATTCTTTGAGGAATTGTCGAGTAATCACTAAGACAAGCTTTGGACTACCTAAGGACCAACCGACGGACCTACCCACATATGCGAAGCAATATACCCCCTCCTCTAAGCGGGGCATATTAATAAATAGTTGGGGAAATAGTTGTTTTTCTCTTCATAAGATAATCATACTTTTGTGTGGATTTTAATAAACGTAGTGGACTTCATTAGGTCATGTTATCACCCAAGGACTTCTCCATTTCTGAGTATAATGTTTGAAGCACTGAGAGGACAATAAAATGAAGTCACGACATATCCTGTGTGAGGGAGCTAAACAATGACGTAGTAAGATAATGTTTTTTTTTTGCTGTATTATTTAATACAAGTTTCAACGTAAAACTAAATCAAAAGATAAATGTACATACATGAGTTACCCTATACGAGTTCTAGATACATTGTAGACTGCAGAATTACATGCCCCGTTCACATGATCAACATTACCTAATTAACTGATATTAAAGTACTGATAGCTAGAGTTATACTTAGGCAATAAATTTCGTGTAGCATTTTCTCAATATGGATTGCAAGTTAAGAAATATATCATCATATTTAGCAGAACATGTGTACATAGTATATTTACTAAAATATAATAAAACAGAAGCACGACTGCAAAGAAACGAACGCCAACATATATCTGTTAACATTTTTTCAGTTAAACAAGGGGATTACTCAACAGTCATTAAAACATAGTTATGAGTCTTGTTATACATGTGCGAATTGTTCACGAAGTTTAAATTAAATATCCAGGATGGGTTTTAAGTTTTGTTCAAGATGAAAGTTTTTGCAAGACAACAAAGACTATGACAATGCCTAGTTTTTTTTTGGCTTCCAAAACTGAAAAGTTTAAAAATGTGCTTGTTCCACAAATGAAACAGAGTTAATAGCTAACAATACACATGACTGCATACTTATACATGTAGGCTTAAATAGCTAAACAAGAAACGCCACAGTATGACAAAACCAGGTTTTCAATGATTGACTTAAAAACTTAAGTTTCTCTGACAAAATGAAAAGAACATTACTTCGGTGTTTAATGGATTAAAGTTAACAAGCCATTGTTTAGACCATTGAAGAATAATATCAAGATCATGATTTAATGTCTCTTGAATTAACTGGGTATCTTTACTTGATACTGCTAAAGAGCTATCATCAGCAAAGAGTCTGGTAACGCTATTGAGTGACTCCGCTATATCGTTTACATATACCAAAAATAATAAAGGGCCTAACACCGAACCCTGAGGGACCCCGCCGTGTAATATTTTGGCGTCAGAAAAAGAATTGTTGATAAAGACCTTTTGCTTACGGTTTGTTATGTATTGTTCTAACCAAACGAGAATTTTCCCGCCGATTCCATTTTCTTTGAGTTTAAACAAAAGTCCTCTGTACCGGACTCTATCAAAAGCCTTAGAAATGTCGCAAAATACAATACATGTAGATTCTTTTTTGTCAAATGATGTACATATTTGATTGTATATATCGATTAGTTGATAAACTGTCGAGTGACCTGGTAAAAAACAGACTGTTTGGAGTAAATAAGACTGTTAAAATGCAAGAAATTATAAACGTGTTTAAAAATTATTCGTTCCATGACTTTTCCGACACAACTTATAAGTGATATAGGTCTATAATTGACAGGCTCTCCTTTATTGCCCTTTTTGAATAACGGCATTACATGTGCAAGTTTCCAAATTTCTGGATAAACCCAAGTATTTATCGAACGATTGAAGAGCATACAGAGGGGAAAGCACAGCGTTTTTGACGTTTCTTTTAACATTCTTTGACTTATTTGATCTGGACGAGTTGATTTGTTTACGTCAAGGTTTTCTAAAATGTCAATGACTTCCTGTTCGTTAATGGTAAGTTCATTTAAACAATAATTTGTTTTTAAATTAGAACGAGGTAATGTACTACTCGAGTCATTTACATTAGATATAGATGAAAAGTAGTTATTTAGTGCGTTTGCTTTTTCTTCGTCTGTTTGCGAGATAATTTTTTTAAAGAATACATTTGCAGCAATCCACACTAAGTCTATCTTTCAACAGGAATACAGGTTAAAGGTAGGATATTTGCCATATAGTACGTGTCAAATATGTACATACGAATTCAATTCACCTATCAATGGGTAAAATATCATCAATGTCACCATAAGGAAACAGCACACATAATGGATGAAAGAGTTTGTTGAGACAGTTCAGACAGAGGTGGCGGCTGGACTCACGGGAAGGTCGGGTCCGAGTACACGGGAAGTTGACCATCATGCACAGCCTTCAAAGCGTTCATATTTCTAATCTGTATTTTCTTATCCACACCGGCTACAGTCATGATGCCATATACGACGCCTCCGGAGACCCATGTATTTATGAGGGATCCTTCGCGTTTTAACTTCAGGGCCTCATATGCTAATTTCTGCCTAAACTTTGTCAGAGAGTCATGGACAAATATACGATCACCAAGGGATTTTCTTGCGTTGTACATTGTTTCTCTCGCTTTTGAATTGGTGAATTTAACTATGACTTTCCGAGTAGAATTAGTGCGGAATCGGCCTAGTCTGTGGGCTTTGTCAATGTCGGCAGGTGTCAGATTAAGATTCAACTTTTTGGCTCGATTCATGATTTTGGCAGTGACGTTCTCATGATGGTCGCCCGTATCCCCTTGAATACCATGAATCTCCAACATAGAACGACGACCATATTGCTCGAGTTCGTCTCTTGCCTCGTTGGCGGACGCGATACACTCTTTTAAGTGTTGGTTTTCTTTGCGTATTTCTGCAATTTCTGTTTTCAGATCGTTAAATTTACTGTCGACAATCTTGGTGAATTCATCCTTCAGGTCGATCAAAAGCTGTTCCTTAAATTTTTCAACCATCTGGCTTGCTACCTCTTCCAGGTCTTTCCTTGTGCACATTTTTACCTCTGAGTCCGAGTCTATGTCCGAATTACACTGTAGTAACTCGCGTCACTCAGGCTTCATGCGTCCGTCGACTCCCTCAAAGGATTTCCTACTCTGTGACGCTTGTAGACGTGTAAATTTAGGGGTTTTTGATTTGGGGATGATCTATTTCTCTTTCGCCTATGTCCTTTCGCGGGCATTTGGTCACTTCATCAGCTAGTGGGAGGGGTAATTTTAATGTTTGCCTTACGCAAAAATGATTGCACGAATTAATTAGTCACAAAAGTCCCCTTAGCGATTAAATGATTACTTGTGGATGTACTACATTACAAAAATACCAATATTTCTGCAACCGGCTACTGTAGTCCTTTGATTTCTTCACATTTTTTCAGCAGTGCACAAAAAAACCGCCATTTCTTTTTGACCGGAAAAGTATGATCTATAACAAGTAATTTTGTTGAATTGATATCCATGCTAGATTAAGTATCATAGGTGGCATTTAAATCATTTGTTGTTGAAATATTCCACATGCTTTCACCACATATCCAACGATAAAGCCTTCAACAATTCTAAATAAGTATAGAGAATACCTTATAACTTTCACAAGTTGACAATATTCACATCTTCATTTTTCCATTTCTTGACTATACTGAGCTATGCTTATAGTAATGTGTAATGAAAATACTTACATATATATTAAATTATCTTTTCATTAAAAATAAATATTAGTACTCTATAATTATTAAATTTACAATTTTAAGTGGTTACTATGTACTAAGGAGACTGTATGAATACTCTCGTGGTCCATATACCAAGAGATGTGCTATTGTTTGTTTATTCAGGGACAGCGCGAACGCAGTCCCCACACCAATAAATTACGTACCCGAGTAACCAACATTTGTGGCTATCGCAGGCGTCAGCCCAACCGAAGTGCAATGGGAGGGCCTCTTCCTGGGGGAACCGCCTTCATGATCACGGTATCCCCTGTACCAGGTAAGTATGCTTGAGCAGGGTTTGCCCTGGGCTATATACTCCTCTCACAATACCAAGTTTGACTACCTGCCTTGTACTGAATATTGATTTAGAGGCTGCTTGATCAGCATAGTAAATATACCAGAGAATATTTACAAGTATCCTTCGGTTTTATCAATGGATTGCGTATTTATCTTTTATACCATATAAATTTGTACTACATTAAATTTTAAACAGTACTAGAAATAGACAGAATATCTAGACTTTACTTACTCTTTTCCGGCTATAAATAGACCAGCGATCTTAGCCACTGTATTATAAATAGCTACTGTAACATACACTGGCTTTAAACCCAGATAACTCTATCTTTAAACCCAGATAACTTTATGTAAACATTGATGATTACTTGGTATTGATGTAGTATAGTTATAAATCATTGTTAAAGTTGATGATTGTCTAAGAATTAAGAATAATTGTTTTCTTAATCATGATGATATGACGAAGCTACATGTATAGCTCTCTATCACGGTCATTGCACTATACAACAGCAATTGAATAGACCGCTGCTGTGATGAATAAGCCTGTATCAACTGTTCATCAACGTTAGCGGATGGGGGGGGGCACTTTGTATTGTTTATATTGGAGAAAAAGGTTATATAATACGTTCAAAATGCACCACTTCGGACTAGAAATTATTAAAATCCCAATTACATGACTGTACTCCCCAATTTGCTTGCCTCAAAAAAAATATTATGACCATTCAAAGTGTGAGGATAGTAGGTAGTTTTTAATCATTTTCAGATGATGACTGTTATTTGCAGATACAAATGTATCCTCTTAGCAGCAGGGAATAAATAAATACGATGTAAATTTTAATGATGAATAAGAGTTATGACCTTGACCTCTGACCTTAAAATCCATAGCAGTCATCAACTGGTCTCCTTCTACCTAAATGTCAAGTTTGAGGGCCATGGGTGCAGGCATTGTCGTGTTATCACACATTCAAACTTTTTGCGTTCAAGGTCACTGTGACCTTGACCTTTGACCCCTTAAATCAATAGGGGTCACCTACTGGTCAGGCCCAAACTACAAAGTCAAGTTTGAGGGCCCTGGGTGCAGGCATTGTCGTGTTATCCCTTGGACAACCTTTTAGCATTAAGGTCACTGTTACCTTGACCTTTGACCCGACGACTCCTTAAATCAATTGGGTTCATCTACTGGTCAGGCCCAGCCACCATGTCAACTTTGATAACCATAGGTCTAGGCATTGTTTTCACTCGGACAAGCTTTGACAACCTTTTTACCAGAAAAACCCCTGTGACTTTGACCCCTAAAATTACTAGGGATCATCTACTGGCCAGGCCCAACCTTCATGTCAAGTTTGATGACCATTCTTTGAGGAATTGTCGAGTAATCACTAAGACAAGCTTTGGACTACCTAAGGACCAACCGACGGACCTACCCACATATGCGAAGCAATATACCCCCTCCTCTAAGCGGGGCATATTAATAAATAGTTGGGGAAATAGTTGTTTTTCTCTTCATAAGATAATCATACTTTTGTGTGGATTTTAATAAACGTAGTGGACTTCATTAGGTCATGTTATCACCCAAGGACTTCTCCATTTCTGAGTATAATGTTTGAAGCACTGAGAGGACAATAAAATGAAGTCACGACATATCCTGTGTGAGGGAGCTAAACAATGACGTAGTAAGATAATGTTTTTTTTTGCTGTATTATTTAATACAAGTTTCAACGTAAAACTAAATCAAAAGATAAATGTACATACATGAGTTACCCTATACGAGTTCTAGATACATTGTAGACTGCAGAATTACATGCCCCGTTCACATGATCAACATTACCTAATTAACTGATATTAAAGTACTGATAGCTAGAGTTATACTTAGGCAATAAATTTCGTGTAGCATTTTCTCAATATGGATTGCAAGTTAAGAAATATATCATCATATTTAGCAGAACATGTGTACATAGTATATTTACTAAAATATAATAAAACAGAAGCACGACTGCAAAGAAACGAACGCCAACATATATCTGTTAACATTTTTTTCAGTTAAACAAGGGGATTACTCAACAGTCATTAAAACATAGTTATGAGTCTTGTTATACATGTGCGAATTGTTCACGAAGTTTAAATTAAATATCCAGGATGGGTTTTAAGTTTTGTTCAAGATGAAAGTTTTTGCAAGACAACAAAGACTATGACAATGCCTAGTTTTTTTTTGGCTTCCAAAACTGAAAAGTTTAAAAATGTGCTTGTTCCACAAATGAAACAGAGTTAATAGCTAACAATACACATGACTGCATACTTATACATGTAGGCTTAAATAGCTAAACAAGAAACGCCACAGTATGACAAAACCAGGTTTTCAATGATTGACTTAAAAACTTAAGTTTCTCTGACAAAATGAAAAGAACATTACTTCGGTGTTTAATGGATTAAAGTTAACAAGCCATTGTTTAGACCATTGAAGAATAATATCAAGATCATGATTTAATGTCTCTTGAATTAACTGGGTATCTTTACTTGATACTGCTAAAGAGCTATCATCAGCAAAGAGTCTGGTAACGCTATTGAGTGACTCCGCTATATCGTTTACATATACCAAAAATAATAAAGGGCCTAACACCGAACCCTGAGGGACCCCGCCGTGTAATATTTTGGCGTCAGAAAAAGAATTGTTGATAAAGACCTTTTGCTTACGGTTTGTTATGTATTGTTCTAACCAAACGAGAATTTTCCCGCCGATTCCATTTTCTTTGAGTTTAAACAAAAGTCCTCTGTACCGGACTCTATCAAAAGCCTTAGAAATGTCGCAAAATACAATACATGTAGATTCTTTTTTGTCAAATGATGTACATATTTGATTGTATATATCGATTAGTTGATAAACTGTCGAGTGACCTGGTAAAAAACAGACTGTTTGGAGTAAATAAGACTGTTAAAATGCAAGAAATTATAAACGTGTTTAAAAATTATTCGTTCCATGACTTTTCCGACACAACTTATAAGTGATATAGGTCTATAATTGACAGGCTCTCCTTTATTGCCCTTTTTGAATAACGGCATTACATGTGCAAGTTTCCAAATTTCTGGATAAACCCAAGTATTTATCGAACGATTGAAGAGCATACAGAGGGGAAAGCACAGCGTTTTTGACGTTTCTTTTAACATTCTTTGACTTATTTGATCTGGACGAGTTGATTTGTTTACGTCAAGGTTTTCTAAAATGTCAATGACTTCCTGTTCGTTAATGGTAAGTTCATTTAAACAATAATTTGTTTTTAAATTAGAACGAGGTAATGTACTACTCGAGTCATTTACATTAGATATAGATGAAAAGTAGTTATTTAGTGCGTTTGCTTTTTCTTCGTCTGTTTGCGAGATAATTTTTTTAAAGAATACATTTGCAGCAATCCACACTAAGTCTATCTTTCAACAGGAATACAGGTTAAAGGTAGGATATTTGCCATATAGTACGTGTCAAATATGTACATACGAATTCAATTCACCTATCAATGGGTAAAATATCATCAATGTCACCATAAGGAAACAGCACACATAATGGATGAAAGAGTTTGTGAGACAGTTCAGACAGAGGTGGCGGCTGGACTCACGGGAAGGTCGGGTCCGAGTACACGGGAAGTTGACCATCATGCACAGCCTTCAAAGCGTTCATATTTCTAATCTGTATTTTCTTATCCACACCGGCTACAGTCATGATGCCATATACGACGCCTCCGGAGACCCATGTATTTATGAGGGATCCTTCGCGTTTTAACTTCAGGGCCTCATATGCTAATTTCTGCCTAAACTTTGTCAGAGAGTCATGGACAAATATACGATCACCAAGGGATTTTCTTGCGTTGTACATTGTTTCTCTCGCTTTTGAATTGGTGAATTTAACTATGACTTTCCGAGTAGAATTAGTGCGGAATCGGCCTAGTCTGTGGGCTTTGTCAATGTCGGCAGGTGTCAGATTAAGATTCAACTTTTTGGCTCGATTCATGATTTTGGCAGTGACGTTCTCATGATGGTCGCCCGTATCCCCTTGAATACCATGAATCTCCAACATAGAACGACGACCATATTGCTCGAGTTCGTCTCTTGCCTCGTTGGCGGACGCGATACACTCTTTTAAGTGTTGGTTTTCTTTGCGTATTTCTGCAATTTCTGTTTTCAGATCGTTAAATTTACTGTCGACAATCTTGGTGAATTCATCCTTCAGGTCGATCAAAAGCTGTTCCTTAAATTTTTCAACCATCTGGCTTGCTACCTCTTCCAGGTCTTTCCTTGTGCACATTTTTACCTCTGAGTCCGAGTCTATGTCCGAATCTACACTGTAGTAACTCGCGTCACTCAGGCTTCATGCGTCCGTCGACTCCCTCAAAGGATTTCCTACTCTGTGACGCTTGTAGACGTGTAAATTTAGGGGTTTTTGATTTGGGGATGATCTATTTCTCTTTCGCCTATGTCCTTTCGCGGGCATTTGGTCACTTCATCAGCTAGTGGGAGGGGTAATTTTAATGTTTGCCTTACGCAAAAATGATTGCACGAATTAATTAGTCACAAAAGTCCCCTTAGCGATTAAATGATTACTTGTGGATGTACTACATTACAAAAATACCAATATTTCTGCAACCGGTTACTGTAGTCCTTTGATTTCTTCACATTTTTTCAGCAGTGCACAAAAAAACCGCCATTTCTTTTTGACCGGAAAAGTATGATCTATAACAAGTAATTTTGTTGAATTGATATCCATGCTAGATTAAGTATCATAGGTGGCATTTAAATCATTTGTTGTTGAAATATTCCACATGCTTTCACCACATATCCAACGATAAAGCCTTCAACAATTCTAATATAAGTATAGAGAATACCTTATAACTTTCACAAGTTGACAATATTCACATCTTCATTTTTCCATTTCTTGACTATACTGAGCTATGCTTATAGTAATGTGTAATGAAAATACTTACATATATATTAAAATTATCTTTTCATTAAAAATAAATATTAGTACTCTATAATTATTAAATTTACAATTTTAAGTGGTTACTATGTACTAAGGAGACTGTATGAATACTCTCGTGGTCCATATACCAAGAGATGTGCTATTGTTTGTTTATTCAGGGACAGCGCGAACGCAGTCCCCACACCAATAAATTACGTACCCGAGTAACCAACATTTGTGGCTATCGCAGGCGTCAGCCCAACCGAAGTGCAATGGGAGGGCCTCTTCCTGGGGGAACCGCCTTCATGATCACGGTATCCCCTGTACCAGGTAAGTATGCTTGAGCAGGGTTTGCCCTGGGCTATATACTCCTCTCACAATACCAAGTTTGACTACCTGCCTTGTACTGAATATTGATTTAGAGGCTGCTTGATCAGCATAGTAAATATACCAGAGAATATTTACAAGTATCCTTCGGTTTTATCAATGGATTGCGTATTTATCTTTTATACCATATAAATTTGTACTACATTAAATTTTAAACAGTACTAGAAATAGACAGAATATCTAGACTTTACTTACTCTTTCCGGCTATAAATAGACCAGCGATCTTAGCCACTGTATTATAAATAGCTACTGTAACATACACTGGCTTTAAACCCAGATAACTCTATCTTTAAACCCAGATAACTTTATGTAAACATTGATGATTACTTGGTATTGATGTAGTATAGTTATAAATCATTGTTAAAGTTGATGATTGTCTAAGAATTAAGAATAATTGTTTTCTTAATCATGATGATATGACGAAGCTACATGTATAGCTCTCTATCACGGTCATTGCACTATACAACAGCAATTGAATAGACCGCTGCTGTGATGAATAAGCCTGTATCAACTGTTCATCAACGTTAGCGGATGGGGGGGGGGCACTTTGTTTGTTTATATTGGAGAAAAAGGTTATATAATACGTTCAAAATGCACCACTTCGGACTAGAAATTATTAAAATCCCAATAACATGACTGTACTCCCCAATTTGCTTGCCTCAAAAAAATATTATGACCATTCAAAGTGTGAGGATAGTAGGTAGTTTTTAATCATTTTCAGATGATGACTGTTATTTGCAGATACAAATGTATCCTCTTAGCAGCAGGGAATAAATAAATACGATGTAAATTTTAATGATGAATAAGAGTTATGACCTTGACCTCTGACCTTAAAATCCATAGCAGTCATCAACTGGTCTCCTTCTACCTAAATGTCAAGTTTGAGGGCCATGGGTGCAGGCATTGTCGTGTTATCACACATTCAAACTTTTTGCGTTCAAGGTCACTGTGACCTTGACCTTTGACCCCTTAAATCAATAGGGGTCACCTACTGGTCAGGCCCAAACTACAAAGTCAAGTTTGAGGGCCCTGGGTGCAGGCATTGTCGTGTTATCCCTTGGACAACCTTTTAGCATTCAAGGTCACTGTTACCTTGACCTTTGACCCGACGACTCCTTAAATCAATTGGGTTCATCTACTGGTCAGGCCCAGCCACCATGTCAACTTTGATGACCATAGGTCTAGGCATTGTTTTCACTCGGACAAGCTTTGACAACCTTTTTACCAGAAAAACCCCTGTGAATTTGACCCCTAAAATTACTAGGGATCATCTACTGGCCAGGCCCAACCTTCATGTCAAGTTTGATGACCATTCTTTGAGGAATTGTCGAGTAATCACTAAGACAAGCTTTGGACTACCTAAGGACCAACCGACGGACCTACCCACATATGCGAAGCAATATACCCCCTCCTCTAAGGGGGGCATATTAATAAATAGTTGGGGAAATAGTTGTTTTTTCTCTTCATAAGATAATCATACTTTTGTGTGGATTTTAATAAACGTAGTGGACTTCATTAGGTCATGTTATCACCCAAGGACTTCTCCATTTCTGAGTATAATGTTTGAAGCACTGAGAGGACAATAAAATGAAGTCACGACATATCCTGTGTGAGGGAGCTAAACAATGACGTAGTAAGATAATGTGTTTTTTTTGCTGTATTATTTAATACAAGTTTCAACGTAAAACTAAATCAAAAGATAAATGTACATACATGAGTTACCCTATACGAGTTCTAGATACATTGTAGACTGCAGAATTACATGCCCCGTTCACATGATCAACATTACCTAATTAACTGATATTAAAGTACTGATAGCTAGAGTTATACTTAGGCAATAAATTTCGTGTAGCATTTTCTCAATATGGATTGCAAGTTAAGAAATATATCATCATATTTAGCAGAACATGTGTACATAGTATATTTACTAAAATATAATAAAACAGAAGCACGACTGCAAAGAAACGAACGCCAACATATATCTGTTAACATTTTTTCAGTTAAACAAGGGGATTACTCAACAGTCATTAAAACATAGTTATGAGTCTTGTTATACATGTGCAAATTGTTCACGAAGTTTAAATTAAATATCCAGGATGGGTTTTAAGTTTTGTTCAAGATGAAAGTTTTTGCAAGACAACAAAGACTATGACAATGCCTTGTTTTTTTTTTG
This sequence comes from Mya arenaria, assembly GCF_026914265.1. Lineage (NCBI taxonomy): Eukaryota > Metazoa > Mollusca > Bivalvia > Myida > Myidae > Mya > Mya arenaria. Next base: position 66,968,888 of record NC_069133.1, on the reverse strand, counting down.
GCTTCCAAAACTGAAAAGTTTAAAAATGTGCTTGTTCCACAAATGAAACAGAGTTAATAGCTAACAATACACATGACTGCATACTTATACATGTAGGCTTAAATAGCTAAACAAGAAACGCCACAGTATGACAAAACCAGGTTTTCAATGATTGACTTAAAAACTTAAGTTTCTCTGACAAAATGAAAAGAACATTACTTCGGTGTTTAATGGATTAAAGTTAACAAGCCATTGTTTAGACCATTGAAGAATAATATCAAGATCATGATTTAATGTCTCTTGAATTAACTGGGTATCTTTACTTGATACTGCTAAAGAGCTATCATCAGCAAAGAGTCTGGTAACGCTATTGAGTGACTCCGCTATATCGTTTACATATACCAAAAATAATAAAGGGCCTAACACCGAACCCTGAGGGACCCTGCCGTGTAATATTTTGGCGTCAGAAAAAGAATTGTTGATAAAGACCTTTTGCTTACGGTTTGTTATGTATTGTTCTAACCAAACGAGAATTTTCCCGCCGATTCCATTTTCTTTGAGTTTAAACAAAAGTCCTCTGTACCGGACTCTATCAAAAGCCTTAGAAATGTCGCAAAATACAATACATGTAGATTCTTTTTTGTCAAATGATGTACATATTTGATTGTATATATCGATTAGTTGATAAACTGTCGAGTGACCTGGTAAAAAACAGACTGTTTGGAGTAAATAAGACTGTTAAAATGCAAGAAATTATAAACGTGTTTAAAAATTATTCGTTCCATGACTTTTCCGACACAACTTATAAGTGATATAGGTCTATAATTGACAGGCTCTCCTTTATTGCCCTTTTTGAATAACGGCATTACATGTGCAAGTTTCCAAATTTCTGGATAAACCCAAGTATTTATCGAACGATTGAAGAGCATACAGAGGGGAAAGCACAGCGTTTTTGACGTTTCTTTTAACATTCTTTGACTTATTTGATCTGGACGAGTTGATTTGTTTACGTCAAGGTTTTCTAAAATGTCAATGACTTCCTGTTCGTTAATGGTAAGTTCATTTAAACAATAATTTGTTTTTAAATTAGAACGAGGTAATGTACTACTCGAGTCATTTACATTAGATATAGATGAAAAGTAATTATTTAGTGCGTTTGCTTTTTCTTCGTCTGTTTGCGAGATAAATTTTTTAAAGAATACATTTGCAGCAATCCACACTAAGTCTATCTTTCAACAGGGATACAGGTTAAAGGTAGGATATTTGCCATATAGTACGTGTCAAATATGTACATACGAATTCAATTCACCTATCAATGGGTAAAATATCATCAATGTCACCATAAGGAAACAGCACACATAATGGATGAAAGAGTTTGTGAGACAGTTTAGACAGGGGTGGCGGCTGGACTCACGGGAAGGTCGGGTCCGAGTACACGGGAAGTTGACCATCATGCACAGCCTTCAAAGCGTTCATATTTCTAATCTGTATTTTCTTATCCACACCGGCTACAGTCATGATGCCATATACGACGCCTCCGGAGACCCATGTATTTATGAGGGATCCTTCGCGTTTTAACTTCAGGGCCTCATATGCTAATTTCTGCCTAAACTTTGTCAGAGAGTCATGGACAAATATACGATCACCAAGGGATTTTCTTGCGTTGTACATTGTTTCTCTCGCTTTTGAATTGGTGAATTTAACTATGACTTTCCGAGTAGAATTAGTGCGGAATCGGCCTAGTATGTGGGCTTTGTCAATGTCGGCAGGTGTCAGATTAAGATTCAACTGTTTGGCTCGATTCATGATTTTGGCAGTGACGTTCTCATGATGGTCGCCCGTATCCCCTTGAATACCATGAATCTCCAACATAGAACGACGACCATATTGCTCGAGTTCGTCTCTTGCCTCGTTGGCGGACGCGATACACTCTTTTAAGTGTTGGTTTTCTTTGCGTATTTCTGCAATTTCTGTTTTCAGATCGTTAAATTTACTGTCGACAATCTTGGTGAATTCATCCTTCAGGTCGATCAAAAGCTGTTCCTTAAATTTTTCAACCATCTGGCTTGCTACCTCTTCCAGGTCTTTCCTTGTGCACATTTTTACCTCTGAGTCCGAGTCTATGTCCGAATCTACACTGTAGTAACTCGCGTCACTCAGGCTTCATGCGTCCGTCGACTCCCTCAAAGGATTTCCTACTCTGTGACGCTTGTAGACGTGTAAATTTAGGGGTTTTTGATTTGGGGATGATCTATTTCTCTTTCGCCTATGTCCTTTCGCGGGCATTTGGTCACTTCATCAGCTAGTGGGAGGGGTAATTTTAATGTTTGCCTTACGCAAAAATGATTGCACGAATTAATTAGTCACAAAAGTCCCCTTAGCGATTAAATGATTACTTGTGGATGTACTACATTACAAAAATACCAAAATTTCTGCAACCGGCTACTGTAGTCCTTTGATTTCTTCACATTTTTTCAGCAGTGCACAAAAAAAACCGCCATTTCTTTTTGACCGGAAAAGTATGATCTATAACAAGTAATTTTGTTGAATTGATATCCATGCTAGATTAAGTATCATAGGTGGCATTTAAATCATTTGTTGTTGAAATATTCCACATGCTTTCACCACATATCCAACGATAAAGCCTTCAACAATTCTAATATAAGTATAGAGAATACCTTATAACTTTCACAAGTTGACAATATTCACATCTTCATTTTTCCATTTCTTGACTATACTGAGCTGTGCTTATAGTAATGTGTAATGAAAATACTTACATATATATTAAAATTATCTTTTCATTAAAAATAAATATTAGTACTCTATAATTATTAAATTTACAATTTTAAGTGGTTACTATGTACTAAGGAGACTGTATGAATACTCTCGTGGTCCATATACCAAGAGATGTGCTATTGTTTGTTTATTCAGGGACAGCGCGAACGCAGTCCCCACACCAATAAATTACGTACCCGAGTAACCAACATTTGTGGCTATCGCAGGCGTCAGCCCAACCGAAGTGCAATGGGAGGGCCTCTTCCTGGGGGAACTGCCTTCATGATCACGGTATCCCCTGTACCAGGTAAGTATGCTTGAGCAGGGTTTGCCCTGGGCTATATACTCCTCTCACAATACCAAGTTTGACTACCTGCCTTGTACTGAATATTGATTTAGAGGCTGCTTGATCAGCATAGTAAATATACCAGAGAATATTTACAAGTATCCTTCGGTTTTATCAATGGATTGCGTATTTATCTTTTATACCATATAAATTTGTACTACATTAAATTTTAAACAGTACTAGAAATAGACAGAATATCTAGACTTTACTTACTCTTTCCGGCTATAAATAGACCAGCGATCTTAGCCACTGTATTATAAATAGCTACTGTAAAATACACTGGCTTTAAACCCAGATAACTCTATCTTTAAACCCAGATAACTTTATGTAAACATTGATGATTACTTGGTATTGATGTAGTATAGTTATAAATCATTGTTAAAGTTGATGATTGTCTAAGAATTAAGAATAATTGTTTTCTTAATCATGATGATATGACGAAGCTACATGTATAGCTCTCTATCACGGTCATTGCACTATACAACAGCAATTGAATAGACCGCTGCTGTGATGAATAAGCCTGTATCAACTGTTCATCAACGTTAGCGGATGGGGGGGGGGGGGGGCTTTGTATGTTTATATTGGAGAAAAAGGTTATATAATACGTTCAAAATGCACCACTTCGGACTAGAAATTATTAAAATCCCAATTACATGACTGTACTCCCCAATTTGCTTGCCTCAAAAAAATATTATGACCATTCAAAGTGTGAAGATAGTAGGTAGTTTTTAATCATTTTCAGATGATGACTGTTATTTGCAGATAAAATGTATCCTCTTAGCAGCAGGGAATAAATAAATACGATGTAAATTTTAATGATGAATAAGAGTTATGACCTTGACCTCTGACCTTAAAATCCATAGCAGTCATCAACTGGTCTCCTGTTACCTAAATGTCAAGTTTGAGGGCCATGGGTGCAGGCATTGTCGTGTTATCACACATTCAAACTTTTTGCGTTCAAGGTCACTGTGACCTTGACCTTTGACCCCTTAAATCAATAGGGGTCACCTACTGGTCAGGCCCAAACTACAAAGTCAAGTTTGAGGGCCCTGGGTGCAGGCATTGTCGTGTTATCCCTTGGACAACCTTTTAGCATTTAAGGTCACTGTTACCTTGACCTTTGACCCGACGACTCCTTAAATCAATTGGGTTCATCTACTGGTCAGGCCCAGCCACCATGTCAACTTTGATAACCATAGGTCTAGGCATTGTTTTCACTCGGACAAGCTTTGACAACCTTTTTACCAGAAAAACCCCTGTGACTTTGACCCCTAAAATTACTAGGGATCATCTACTGGCCAGGCCCAACCTTCATGTCAAGTTTGATGACCATTCTTTGAGGAATTGTCGAGTAATCACTAAGACAAGCTTTGGACTACCTAAGGACCAACCGACGGACCTACCCACATATGCGAAGCAATATACCCCCTCCTCTAAGCGGGGCATATTAATAAATAGTTGGGGAAATAGTTGTTTTTCTCTTCATAAGATAATCATACTTTTGTGTGGATTTTAATAAACGTAGTGGACTTCATTAGGTCATGTTATCACCCAAGGACTTCTCCATTTCTGAGTATAATGTTTGAAGCACTGAGAGGACAATAAAATGAAGTCACGACATATCCTGTGTGAGGGAGCTAAACAATGACGTAGTAAGATAATGTTTTTTTTTTGCTGTATTATTTAATACAAGTTTCAACGTAAAACTAAATCAAAAGATAAATGTACATACATGAGTTACCCTATACGAGTTCTAGATACATTGTAGACTGCAGAATTACATGCCCCGTTCACATGATCAACATTACCTAATTAACTGATATTAAAGTACTGATAGCTAGAGTTATACTTAGGCAATAAATTTCGTGTAGCATTTTCTCAATATGGATTGCAAGTTAAGAAATATATCATCATATTTAGCAGAACATGTGTACATAGTATATTTACTAAAATATAATAAAACAGAAGCACGACTGCAAAGAAACGAACGCCAACATATATCTGTTAACATTTTTTTCAGTTAAACAAGGGGATTACTCAACAGTCATTAAAACATAGTTATGAGTCTTGTTATACATGTGCGAATTGTTCACGAAGTTTAAATTAAATATCCAGGATGGGTTTTAAGTTTTGTTCAAGATGAAAGTTTTTGCAAGACAACAAAGACTATGACAATGCCTAGTTTTTTTTTGGCTTCCAAAACTGAAAAGTTTAAAAATGTGCTTGTTCCACAAATGAAACAGAGTTAATAGCTAACAATACACATGACTGCATACTTATACATGTAGGCTTAAATAGCTAAACAAGAAACGCCACAGTATGACAAAACCAGGTTTTCAATGATTGACTTAAAAACTTAAGTTTCTCTGACAAAATGAAAAGAACATTACTTCGGTGTTTAATGGATTAAAGTTAACAAGCCATTGTTTAGACCATTGAAGAATAATATCAAGATCATGATTTAATGTCTCTTGAATTAACTGGGTATCTTTACTTGATACTGCTAAAGAGCTATCATCAGCAAAGAGTCTGGTAACGCTATTGAGTGACTCCGCTATATCGTTTACATATACCAAAAATAATAAAGGGCCTAACACCGAACCCTGAGGGACCCCGCCGTGTAATATTTTGGCGTCAGAAAAAGAATTGTTGATAAAGACCTTTTGCTTACGGTTTGTTATGTATTGTTCTAACCAAACGAGAATTTTCCCGCCGATTCCATTTTCTTTGAGTTTAAACAAAAGTCCTCTGTACCGGACTCTATCAAAAGCCTTAGAAATGTCGCAAAATACAATACATGTAGATTCTTTTTTGTCAAATGATGTACATATTTGATTGTATATATCGATTAGTTGATAAACTGTCGAGTGGCCTGGTAAAAAACAGACTGTTTGGAGTAAATAAGACTGTTAAAATGCAAGAAATTATAAACGTGTTTAAAAATTATTCGTTCCATGACTTTTCCGACACAACTTATAAGTGATATAGGTCTATAATTGACAGGCTCTCCTTTATTGCCCTTTTTGAATAACGGCATTACATGTGCAAGTTTCCAAAATTTCTGGATAAACCCAAGTATTTATCGAACGATTGAAGAGCATACAGAGGGGAAAGCACAGCGTTTTTGACGTTTCTTTTAACATTCTTTGACTTATTTGATCTGGACGAGTTGATTTGTTTACGTCAAGGTTTTCTAAAATGTCAATGACTTCCTGTTCGTTAATGGTAAGTTCATTTAAACAATAATTTGTTTTTAAATTAGAACGAGGTAATGTACTACTCGAGTCATTTACATTAGATATAGATGAAAAGTAGTTATTTAGTGCGTTTGCTTTTTCTTCGTCTGTTTGCGAGATAAATTTTTTAAAGAATACATTTGCAGCAATCCACACTAAGTCTATCTTTCAACAGGAATACAGGTTAAAGGTAGGATATTTGCCATATAGTACGTGTCAAATATGTACATACGAATTCAATTCACCTATCAATGGGTAAAATATCATCAATGTCACCATAAGGAAACAGCACACATAATGGATGAAAGAGTTTGTGAGACAGTTCAGACAGAGGTGGCGGCTGGACTCACGGGAAGGTCGGGTCCGAGTACACGGGAAGTTGACCATCATGCACAGCCTTCAAAGCGTTCATATTTCTAATCTGTATTTTCTTATCCACACCGGCTACAGTCATGATGCCATATACGACGCCTCCGGAGACCCATGTATTTATGAGGGATCCTTCGCGTTTTAACTTCAGGGCCTCATATGCTAATTTCTGCCTAAACTTTGTCAGAGAGTCATGGACAAATATACGATCACCAAGGGATTTTCTTGCGTTGTACATTGTTTCTCTCGCTTTTGAATTGGTGAATTTAACTATGACTTTCCGAGTAGAATTAGTGCGGAATCGGCCTAGTCTGTGGGCTTTGTCAATGTCGGCAGGTGTCAGATTAAGATTCAACTGTTTGGCTCGATTCATGATTTTGGCAGTGACGTTCTCATGATGGTCGCCCGTATCCCCTTGAATACCATGAATCTCCAACATAGAACGACGACCATATTGCTCGAGTTCGTCTCTTGCCTCGTTGGCGGACGCGATACACTCTTTTAAGTGTTGGTTTTCTTTGCGTATTTCTGCAATTTCTGTTTTCAGATCGTTAAATTTACTGTCGACAATCTTGGTGGATTCATCCTTCAGGTCGATCAAAAGCTGTTCCTTAAATTTTTCAACCATCTGGCTTGCTACCTCTTCCAGGTCTTTCCTTGTGCACATTTTTACCTCTGAGTCCGAGTCTATGTCCGAATCTACACTGTAGTAACTCGCGTCACTCAGGCTTCATGCGTCCGTCGACTCCCTCAAAGGATTTCCTACTCTGTGACGCTTGTAGACGTGTAAATTTAGGGGTTTTTGATTTGGGGATGATCTATTTCTCTTTCGCCTATGTCCTTTCGCGGGCATTTGGTCACTTCATCAGCTAGTGGGAGGGGTAATTTTAATGTTTGCCTTACGCAAAAATGATTGCACGAATTAATTAGTCACAAAAGTCCCCTTAGCGATTAAATGATTACTTGTGGATGTACTACATTACAAAAATACCAATATTTCTGCAACCGGTTACTGTAGTCCTTTGATTTCTTCACATTTTTTCAGCAGTGCACAAAAAAACCGCCATTTCTTTTTGACCGGAAAAGTATGATCTATAACAAGTAATTTTGTTGAATTGATATCCATGCTAGATTAAGTATCATAGGTGGCATTTAAATCATTTGTTGTTGAAATATTCCAGACAATTCTAATATAAGTATAGAGAATACCTTATAACTTTCACAAGTTGACAATATTCACATCTTCATTTTTCCATTTCTTGACTATACTGAGCTGTGCTTATAGTAATGTGTAATGAAAATACTTACATATATATTAAAATTATCTTTTCATTAAAAATAAATATTAGTACTCTATAATTATTAAATTTACAATTTTAAGTGGTTACTATGTACTAAGGAGACTGTATGAATACTCTCGTGGTCCATATACCAAGAGATGTGCTATTGTTTGTTTATTCAGGGACAGCGCGAACGCAGTCCCCACACCAATAAATTACGTACCCGAGTAACCAACATTTGTGGCTATCGCAGGCGTCAGCCCAACCGAAGTGCAATGGGAGGGCCTCTTCCTGGGGGAACCGCCTTCATGATCACGGTATCCCCTGTACCAGGTAAGTATGCTTGAGCAGGGTTTGCCCTGGGCTATATACTCCTCTCACAATACCAAGTTTGACTACCTGCCTTGTACTGAATATTGATTTAGAGGCTGCTTGATCAGCATAGTAAATATACCAGAGAATATTTACAAGTATCCTTCGGTTTTATCAATGGATTGCGTATTTATCTTTTATACCATATAAATTTGTACTACATTAAATTTTAAACAGTACTAGAAATAGACAGAATATCTAGACTTTACTTACTCTTTCCGGCTATAAATAGACCAGCGATCTTAGCCACTGTATTATAAATAGCTACTGTAAAATACACTGGCTTTAAACCCAGATAACTCTATCTTTATACCCAGATAACTTTATGTAAACATTGATGATTACTTGGTATTGATGTAGTATAGTTATAAATCATTGTTAAAGTTGATGATTGTCTAAGAATTAAGAATAATTGTTTTCTTAATCATGATGATATGACGAAACTACATGTATAGCTCTCTATCACGGTCATTGCACTATACAACAGCAATTGAATAGACCGCTGCTGTGATGAATAAGCCTGTACCAACTGTTCATCAACGTTAGCGGATGGGGGGGGGGGGCACTTTGTTTGTTTATATTGGAGAAAAAGGTTATATAATACGTTCAAAATGCACCACTTCGGACTAGAAATTATTAAAATCCCAATAACATGACTGTACTCCCCAATTTGCTTGCCTCAAAAAATACTATGACCATTCAAAGTGTGAGGATAGTAGGTAGTTTTTAATCATTTTCAGATGATGACTGTTATTTGCAGATAAAATGTATCCTCTTAGCAGCAGGGAATAAATAAATACGATGTAAATTTTAATGATGAATAAGAGTTATGACCTTGACCTCTGACCTTAAAATCCATAGCAGTCATCAACTGGTCTCCTACCTAAATGTCAAGTTTGAGGGCCATGGGTGCAGGCATTGTCGTGTTATCACACATTCAAACTTTTTGCGTTCAAGGTCACTGTGACCTTGACCTTTGACCCCTTAAATCAATAGGGGTCACCTACTGGTCAGGCCCAAACTACAAAGTCAAGTTTGAGGGCCCTGGGTGCAGGCATTGTCGTGTTATCCCTTGGACAACCTTTTAGCATTCACTGTTACCTTGACCTTTGACCCGACGACTCCTTAAATCAATTGGGTTCATCTACTGGTCAGGCCCAGCCTCCATGTCAACTTTGATGACCATAGGTCTAGGCATTGTTTTCACTCGGACAAGCTTTGACAACCTTTTTACCAGAAAAACCCCTGTGACTTTGACCCCTAAAATTACTAGGGATCATCTTCTGGCCAGGCCCAACCTTCATGTCAAGTTTGATGACCATTCTTTGAGGAATTGTCGAGTAATCACTAAGACAAGCTTTGGACTACCTAAGGACCAACCGACGGACCTACCCACATATGCGAAGCAATATACCCCCTCCTCTAAGGGGGGCATATTAATAAATAGTTGGGGAAATAGTTGTTTTTCTCTTCATAAGATAATCATACTTTTGTGTGGATTTTAATAAACGTAGTGGACTTCATTAGGTCATGTTATCACCCAAAGACTTCTCCATTTCTGAGTATAATGTTTGAAGCACTGAGAGGACAATAAAATGAAGTCACGACATATCCTGTGTGAGGGAGCTAAACAATGACGTAGTAAGATAATGTTTTTTTGCTGTATTATTTAATACAAGTTTCAACGTAAAACTAAATCAAAAGATAAATGTACATACATGAGTTACCCTATACGAGTTCTAGATACATTGTAGACTGCAGAATTACATGCCCCGTTCACATGATCAACATTACCTAATTAACTGATATTAAAGTACTGATAGCTAGAGTTATACTTAGGCAATAAATTTCGTGTAGCATTTTCTCAATATGGATTGCAAGTTAAGAAAAATATCATCATATTTAGCAGAACATGTGTACATAGTATATTTACTAAAATGTAATAAAACAGAAGCATGACTGCAAAGAAACGAACGCCAACATATATCTGTTAACATTTTTTCAGTTAAACAAGGGGATTACTCAACAGTCATTAAAACATAGTTATGAGTCTTGTTATACATGTGCAAATTGTTCACAAGTTTAAATTAAATATCCAGGATGGGTTTTAAGTTTAAGTTTTGTTCAAGATGAAAGTTTTTGCAAGACAACAAAGACTATGACAATGCCTAGTTTTTTTAGGCTTCCAAAACTGAAAAGTTTAAAAATGTGCTTGTTCCACAAATGAAACAGAGTTAACAATAAACATGACTGCATACTTATACATGTAGGCTTAAATAGCTAAACAAGAAACGCCACAGGATGACAAAACCAGGTTTTCAATGATTGACTTAAAAACTTGAGCATTTGCTTTTAGAAATCAGTTTCAACTGGGGGATTTCTCTTATAAATAACAGTAACATTGAACCTTGGGACCCCAAATGCAATCCCACGAGTTCTGAATAAAGTTTTTGTACATACAAAGTTCCGTCACAATAAGTCAAACAAAACTTAAGTTATTCAGTATCAACCGTTTAATCTATTTTTTGTAAAACTGACCTTGATCCTAGACTGCAAACGCAATCCAATGAAAGGTCACCATAAACTATTCCCAAGAAATGTCTACCCTAACAAAAGTTATTCCATTTCAACCTTTTCTTTCTTTTAGTAAAAGTGACATTGATCACAGGAGCACAAAATGCATTCCCTTGAACCGTCTCCATAACATCTTCCTATATACCAAGTTTGGTTTGTAACCCATATTAAATTCAGTTTCAACTGTTTTCCTTTATTAATAACAGAGACCCTTGACCCTAGGGTCTCTGACAAACGCAATCCCATGAAAGGTCTTAATAAATCTTTCCATATACCAAGTTTGTTAAAGATATGTCAATCCTAACTTAAGCTATTCAGTTTAATAGGTGATGCCCTCTGCCGCCTTCCCAAGCAAACAACAACATATGCTTTTAAAAAAAAACAAACAGGTTTCACAATGTGAAAAACGTGTTAATAGAACAATCACTAAATTCCTTACAGTAACAAAATACAATAATAACAGTTTTATCTTGGATTTAAAAAGTTTCATGATACTCAATTGTAATCATTCTCAAAAAAAAAGAAGGATTTTTTTTTTTCAATTTCATCCAAATCCTGCCAGTCTGTCGCTCAAAACTTTAAATTGGAATTTAGCAATTATCATAGAGCTGCCAGGGAGAAAAACTGCACCATTTTAGACATCAAAAACTCACATGTATACACTTAAATCTTTAGGATATATAAGGTAGTTTTTCAAAGGCTGTTTAAGATTAGAATGTTCTCGATTTGCTGCCTATGAGGACTCCAGCTGGAAGACCATAATGCTGTGGTTCAGGAAGTTGACCACCAGCAGGCGATGGTCTGATGTCAAGTGGATGCCCGAGGGTCGGCGCACAAACTTGTCCAACTCGAGAACACCCATGTGGGTCCCGTCATGCCGGTACATCTGAAATAGATGAGTCATATGGTTGGAAAGTGGCTTGCCTTGCTAATATATCTGTAATAGCTGAGTCATACTGTAGAAAAGTGGCTCGTCAATCCAGTATATCTGTAACGGAAGAGAGTCGTTATGCTGAAGAGTGGCTAGTCTAGCCAGTATAACTGTAACGGAAGAGAGTCGTTATGCTGAAGAGTGGCTAGTCTAGCCAGTATAACTGTAACGGAATAGAGTCGTTATGCAGAAGAGTGGCTAGTCTAGCCAGTATAACTGTAACAGAAGAGTCGTTATGCTGAAGAGTGGCTAGTCTAGCCAGTATAACTGTAATGGAAGAGAGTCATTATGCTGAAGAGTGGCTAGTCTAGCCAGTATAACTGTAACGGAAGAGAGTCGTTATGCCGAAGAGTGGCTAGTCTAGCCAGTATAACTGTAACGGAAGAGAGTCGTTATGCTGAAGAGTGGCTAGTCTAGCCAGTATAACTGTAACGGAAGAGAGTCGTTATGCTGAAGAGTGGCTAGTCTAGCTAGTATAACTGTAACGGAAAAGAGTCATTATGCTGAAGAGTGGCTAGTCTAGCCATTATAACTGTAACGGAAGAGAGTTGTTATGCTGAAGAGTGGCTAGTCTAGCCAGTATAACTGTAACGGAAGAGAGTCGTTATGCTGAAGAGTGGCTAGTCTAGCCAGTATAACTGTAACAGAAGAGAGTCGTTATGCCGAAGAGTGGCTAGTCTAGCCAGTATAACTGTAAGGAAAGAGAGTCGTTATGCCGAAGAGTGGCTAGTCTAGCCAGTATAACTGAAACGGAAGAGAGTCGTTATGCCGAAGAGTGGCTAGTCTAGCCAGTATAACTGTAACGGAAGAGAGTCGTTATGCCGAAGAGTGGCTAGTCTAGCCAGTATAACTATAACAGAAAAGAGTCGTTATGCTGAAGAGTGGCTCGCCATGCCAGTATATCTGTGACAGAACATAGACATACGGCAGTAGAGTGGTAAGTCATACCAATATATCTATAACAGTAGGTGGCTTGTCATGCCAGTATATTTGTAACAGGCAAAAGTCAAGCGGTAGAAGAGTGGCTCGTCATGCTAGTCTATCAGTAACAGACAAGAGTCGCACAGCAGACTAGTGGCTTTTCATGCCAGTATATCTGTAACAGGAGAGTTGAGCAATAGAAGAGTGGCTTGTCATGCTAGTCTATCTGTAACAGACAAGAGTCACAAGACAGAATAGTGGCTCGTCATGCCAGTATAATTATCTGTTACAGGCGAAAGTCCACAGAAGAAGAGTGGCTTGTCAAGCCAGTGTATCTGATAAAGTTTTACGGCAGAAGAGTGGCTCCTCATGCAAGTATTTTTATAACAACAATAATCGTACAGCAAAATAATTACTCGAAATGGTAGTACATCTATAACAAGCAAATTTGTTGAATTGATATCCATGCCAGATTAAGCAACGTAGGTGGCATTAAAATCATGTGTTGGTGAAATATTCCAATCAAACCAAGCAATACAGCTGCAGAGTGATGGACTCTAAAGAACATTGGATATGAGATATGTGTTTGTTGGCAACAGTTTGAAAAAAAAAATGTATAATGTGTAGCATTTAGATTTGACCCCACATTACCCAGTTTTAAACCAATAAAATATTTCATCAAGGCAAGATTGGACCAGAAATATTGCAAAAATAAAGTCTCTATTCCAAAGGTCTCTCCAAGATTTGACCTTGTGACCGAGTTTCAAACTATGCCAAGATTTCATCAAGGCAAATTCTGATTTAAGTTTTGTTAAGTTTATTTAACAAGTTTATGAAAAATGTTAGTAAGCGAGCCTGTGGTGATAACATATTTCCTGCACATGGTGAATAAAATTGTGTATCATAATTTATAAAATGGCAAGTGTCAGTTTCTTTTATTACATGATTTTCCAGTATTTTTTTTTTAGCAAAAACTGCCAAACTGTTTCACCTGCTCTAGTGATGAACCAAATTATTACAAAGCACTACATGTATTTCAGAAAAGATAATTTTATTTGTTTACTAGTATATAAAAAAATTACACTAAAAGGATATTCAATAAGAATTATAACAAACATCATACTTTTAATAACAAGAGTCCCAAAAGGGCCTATGCTCTACTGGCATGGCTTTTGTGGTCATATCAATCCAGAGCATGTATGTATGGGTAAAAGGCAACAGACATATGGTTTATGTTTTGTGTTTGGCTTACCTGAAAACGTAGCACGTTCAACATCTGAGCCCAGAAAGTATTGTAAGCAGATTAGTTCCATGAACTATTTTAATATGTGCCAAGTAAAAGTCATCTGACAAAAAAAAAATGCTTTCAAAACTGTACTCATAGTAAAAATTTCTATAGTTTTAAAAGTTAAAAAAAGTTGGTCAAAAGGTCAAAGTCAAGGGCATCCTAGGACAACATTGATCAATTTGAACAAACATTCACAATCAATTGTGCTGAGATGGATCCACGAACACACAAAAAGATTTTTAAACCTTTCCAGATTTATGTTTACCAAACCTGTGAACCCTGGGTGTGGCCAGTAATGACACCAGGTGCATAACTTAAACATTCACAACCAATTTTGTTAAGATGAATGCGCAAACTACAGAACTTAAAGCTAAAAAATGGCCTTTGGGCTTTCAACAAGAACAAGGCAGAGTAATTCACAAAATCAGCTGCAGAAGCAAAAAGCAAATTGTCTCTCAAAATCCTAGACTTGCAAATTGTCTCCCTTAACTCTAGACTTGAATTTACATGTACATGTAAACTTGGCTAAAAATAGAATTCGCTCATGCAGACCTGGCTTAAAATAGAGAGCATTTCTTTAAAACTTTCATGGCCCATAATCTAGGCATTCATGGGCGGATCTGGCTGGTTTTCGAAAGGAACCGAGCTCTAATGGATATCTAGATACTGTACAAGGTTCATTGAGATACAATAAAAACTGAGACTGTATCGTGTTCACAACCAATTGTTTACAACCAATTGTTTACACAATAGCATTTTTTTATACTATCAAGGGCCATAATCTAGGCATGCATGGGCGGATCTGGCTGGTTTTCGAAAGGAACCCAGCTCTAATGGATATCTAAATACTGTACAAGTTTCATCGAGATACAATCAAAACTGAAGACTGTATCGTGTTCACAAGCAATTGTTTACAGACGCACGACCGCACCGACGCACGGATGCACATACTACGTACACATTACCATCGCATAAGCTCTTCTGGCCTTTGGCCAGTAGAGCTAAAAAACAAGAAATGCTGCAATGCAACGAAACCAGGTTTTTAATGATTGACAAAAGAACTTCAGCCGGTGTCTGTTTTTCTATTTTTAGTAACAGCGACCTTGAACCTAGGGACCCCAAATGCAATCCATTGAAAGGTATCCATAAACTTTTCCTTTATACCAAGTTGTGTCAAGATATGTCATCCCTAACTAAAGTTATTCAGTTTCAACCATTTTCTATTTTTAGTAACAGTGACCTTGACCTTGACCGTAGGGAACCTTAATGCAATCCCATGAAAGGTCTCCATAAACTCTTCCTATTGACCAAGTTTAGTCAAGATATACCATCCCTAACTAAAGTTATTCAGTTTCAACCGTTTTTTCTATTTTTAGTAACAGTGACCTTGACCTTGACCCTAGGGACCCCAAAGGCAATCCCATTAAAGGTCTCCATAAACTCTTCCTATAGACCAAGTTTAGTCAAGATATGTCATCCCTAACTAAAGTTATTCAGTTTCAACCATTTTTCTATTATTAGCAACAGTGACCTTGACCTTGACCCTAGGGACCCCAAACACAATCCCATGAAAGGTACCCATAACCTCTTTCTATAGACCAAGTTTGGTCAAGATATGTCAACCCTTACTAAAGTTATTCAGTTCCATAGGTGAGTTTGACGCCGCCCGGCCGCCTGCCCACACGCCCGCCCGAACAACGACGTTTGCCATTCTAATAACCAGGTTTCACTATGTGAAAACCTGGTTAAAAATCTTTTACCAGTAAATTCTAATGTCATATCTGGTTAGATGATGTAATAATTTTATATTTCTTCATGATGTTTTCTCCTAAATAAATTTAAACACATGAAATACATTCAAATAAGAATGAGAGTGGTCACAGACAACTATATCCCCCGCCTCATGGGGGCATTTTTTGTAACGAAAGCCAATCAATGGTAAGGGTAGTTTCTCAAGAACATAGGAAATGTGTAAACTTAAGAAAGGGCAATAACTCTTTCAAAAAAGGTCAAATTGCAAAAGCCTGACAATATGCGCTGCGTCACTATAAAGTCATCAACGTAAGAGGGGTTGCGAAGAAACCAATTTTAAATGTAAAATAAAGAAAGGGCAATAACTCTTTTAAAAATGGTTGAATCGCGAAAGCCCAAAAATATGCGCGGCGCCACTATATAGTCATCAACCTGTGAAAGTTTGGTAGGAATTGCATGAAAAACGTAAGAGGAGTTGCGAAGAAACCAATTTTAAATGTAAAATAAACAAAGGGCATTAATTCTTTCAAAAATGGTTGAATCGCAAAAGCCTGATAATATGCGCTGGGTCACTTTATGATCACCAATCAGTGAAAGTTTGGTAGCAATCGCATGAAAAACATAAGAGGAGATGCAAAAAAAAACAATTTTAAATGTAAAATAAGCAAAGGGCATTAACTCTTTCAAAAATGGTCAAATCAGGAAATCCCGACAATATGCGCCGTTTCACTTTATGATAATCAATCTGTGAAAGTTTGGTAGAAATTGCATGAAAAACGTAAGAGGAGTTGCGAAGAAACCAATTTTAAATGCAAAATAAGCAAAGGGCAATAACTCTTTCAAAAATGGTCGAATCGCGAAAGCCAGACAATATGCGCTGCGTCACTATATAGTCATCAATCTGTAAAAGTTTGGTAGAAATTGCATGAAAAAACGTAAGAGGAGTTGCGAAGAAACCAATTTTAAATGCAAAATAAGCAAAGGGCAATAACTCTTTCAAAAATGGCCAAATCGCGAAAGCCTGGCAATATGTGCTGCTTCACTTTATGATCATCAATCTGTGAAAGTTTGGAAGAAATCGCATGAAAAACGTAAAAGGAGTTGTGAAGAAACCAATTTTAAATGTAAAGAAACCAATTTTAAATGTAACATAAACAAAGGGCATTAATTCTTTCAAAAATGTTTGAATCGCAAAAGCCTGACAAAATGCGCTGCGTCACTTTATGATCATCAATCTGTGAAAGTTTGGTAGCAATCCCATGAAAAACGTAAGAGGAGTTGCAAAGAAACCAATTTTAAATGTAAAATAAGCAAACGGCAATAACTCTTTCAACAAGAGCTGTCACAGAGACAGCGCGCTTGACTATTCCGCCGCTTTTCAATGTAAGGATTGAAAAGTTTTGGCGAAACATGCATGGATCACTGTTAGATTAGATTTCAATGCAATACATGGTGTGCTGAGATATAAACATAAATGTGGTTCCATGCAAAATATTAACGAGAATTTCTAAGTCTAATAATAAAGGGCCATTATTTGCAAAATACCGTACAGTTATATACATTTAAACATGATATATTTGCTGAGATATTGACTTAAATGTGGTAACATGCAAAACCTTAACCAGAATTTCTAAGTCGAATAATAAAGGGCAATTATTTTGCATTAAATGCAAACTAGAGTTATCTAACTTGGTTATTCAATTAAGTTAGGTGGTTGAATACCATTGTATAATGTCTCAATGCAATACATCAAATAGTTGCTGAGATATTATCCTATGTGTGCTAACATGCAAGACCTTTACCAGAATTTCTAAGTCGCATAATAAAGGGGCAAAAATGATATATTATAAAAGATAGAGTTATCTTACTTGATTAAATAAGAAGGTTAAATAAATGAGAACCTGTGTGTAAATTTTCAATGCAATACATGACGTATTCGTTGAGGTATTGACTTAAAAGTGGTTACATGCAAAACCTTAACCAGAATTTCTATGTCGAATAAAAAAGGGGCCATTATTTTAATTTAATGCAAACTGGAGTTATCTTACTTGGTTATTTAAGTAGATGGTTGAGTACCATTGTATAAAGTATCAATGCAATCCATCAAGTAATTGCCGAGATATTAACCTATGTGTGCTTACATGCAAAACCTTAACCAGAATTTCTAAGTCAAATAATAAAGGCCCATAATTTGCATTGTATTCAAAAAAGTGTTATCTGGGAATACATATCTAATGTTTCAATGCAATACATGATATATTTGCTGAGATATTGACTTAAATGTGGTAACATGCAAAACCTTAACCAGAAATTCTAAGACGAATAATAAAGGGCAATTATTTTGCATTAAATCATACTAGAGTTATCTAAATTGGTTAATTTATTAGGTTGGATGGTTGACTACCATTGTATAAAGTCTCAATGCAATACCTCAAGTAGTTGCTGAGATATTAACCTATGTGTGCTTACACGCAAAACCTTAACCAGAAATTCTAAGTCGAATAATAAAGGGCAATTATTTGCATTAAATGCATACTAGAGTTATCTAACTTGGTTAATTTAGTAGGTTGAATGGTTGACTACCATTGTATCAAGTATCAATGCAATACCTCAAGTAGTTGCTGAGATATTAACCTATGTGTGCTTACACGCAAAACCTTTAATAACCAGAATTTCTAAGTCGAATAATAAAGGGCAATTATTTGCATTAAATGCAAACTAGAGTTATCTAGCTTGGTTAATTTAGTAGGTTGTATGGTTGACTACCATTGTATCAAGTATCAATGCAATACCTCAAGTAGTTGCTAAGATATCAACCTATGTGTGCTTACACGCAAAACCTTAACCAGAATTTCTAAGTCTAATAATAAAGGGCAATTATTTGCATTAAATGCAAACTAGAGTTATCTCACTTGGTTTATTTAGTAGGTTGGATGGTTGAGTACCATTGTATCAAGTATCAATGCAATACCTCAAGCAGTTGCTGAGATATTAACCTATGTGTGCTTACACGCAAAACCTTAACCAGAATTTCTAAGTCGAATAATAAAGGCCTATTATTTGCATCATATCCAATAAGGCCAAATAAAAAAATAGGTCTGTTTCAGGTTACCCGACCGACCCTGTTTTTTCCAGCCGACCCTAACCTATTTTTCCCTGAAAAATAAAATGTTTTTTGGGTACGAAAAGCATTTGTTAGAGTTCGGACACCTTAAAATAAAAAAAAATTCGCTGTCCGAATTCATAGAAAATAACCATTTTTACATTTTATTTACGTCTATGTTAAACCTGCCTTTCTTCTTCATGTCTGCATTTTACCACTTATTAATTTATCCGTAGTTATCAATGGTTATAACGCCTATAAGTGTAATTTCTTCATCAAGTTAATTAAAATCCCATTCAACACCATTTTATACATGCATTGAAATGAATCAACACATTCTGTCGGCTTCGGATCAAACAGTCACACAGAGTGACGTCACATAACTCACAGTTATACCCACGAGGATCTCATGGATATTGTTATGCAGGATTAATGCGTCTGGGTGGTGTTTTCGATTGTAACTAAGTGAAATCATTAATGTTCGTGGGGCATTAATGTTCGTGGTTTTCGTGGGTTGGGTGATCCACGAATTCAAGATCCCACGAAATATAAACCCTTTATTCACTTTTTCAATTGCCTTGTTACGTACATACTCTAGTATATTCTTTAGAGAGGTCGCAGTATACAGTGTTAAAACCTGTCTCACTGTATAACTTACAATCATTATTCTGTTAATATATTATAACTGCCTTTAACAAATAATCAACCAAATCAATTAAATGTGTTTTATGCAGCAAATTACAGTTATACGCACGTGTTTAAACGTGTGCTGTTAATGAAAATCTCCAAGTTTACAAGATGTGCGTGTTGAGTGTCCATACTCGATTTTTTTATTTAATAAAATAATTAATCGATTACTAGTATATTGAAGGTTACTTAGCACCGAACGTGACAATATACGCACCTTTTCGGTGTTTTCACAGTTTGCAAAATTCTTAATTGGCATTCAATGGCTTCACCTATCTGTATTTATGATCAGGGTACATCTTCTTTTATTACCTTTATTCCCAATTAAATCGATAAGTGACATGGGTATATGCATTAATTGGCATGTCGTACCACATTAGCGAGTGTCATAAACCGAGTGACGTAGAAGACGGAAATCACGGGCCAGCGCGTGGATATTATGCAGACGCTCTAGGACGATCGCATCTTCGAATTTTTTTTTTTTCAAAAATGAAAATCCACAAATTCAAGTACCCACAAAATTGTTTTTTTTCGGCAAACCACGAAATTTCATGCCCACGAACATTAATGATTTCACAGTATTGCATTTCTAACTTTAATTCATCACATTAAATAGTTACCTGTATCATTGAATGTGTTGAATTTTATTGTTCTATTGATGTTTCAATGAGTATTACTGTACGATTATTGCTTCAAAAGTCTATATTAAAAGTGTGGTACAAGTTTCAAAGATTATTGGCGGATCGTTTTACAAACATGTCATGTCTGTGTTTTCTTAATCCCTTGATTGCCCTTGTTGTTTCTTTAATCCTCCATTAAATATATCACACTTCGCTTTCAACAGGCAATAAATCGTTTAGATTAGGTAGTAACTAATTAACTTCACAGTGATGTATATGGTTAGGTAAGGATAAAGATCAATAATCTTTGTCTGTGAAACTTAGTAAGTTCTGTAAAAGTTATAATCGATGTCCTTTGGGTGTCCGAAAACTAGGTACGCAAAATAAATTATTTTTGAAAATAATAATGGGTGTCCGAATTTTTAGTGTCCAAACTCTAAGGTAAATTACGGCTAGTTTGTAATTGTGTGGCAGGTATATTTCAATCCTTGAACTATATTTTCTTGTCAGATACAAATGTGTCAGATACTGACTTTCGGATTGATATGTTAGACTTTAGTGTGTAATTTTGGCAATAAAACCTGCATGTTATTTGTTCTTCAAACCTGAACCCCCAGGTCATATTGACAGCATTGAGGTTTCCTTGGCTGATGGCTTATAAGGTAAATTTGCTGTCCCACTCTCCATGAAATTATGTAACAGGAAGGTGAGCATACTACAGAGGGTGAATGAAAGCAAAAGGGTGCATAAAGAAAAGTAAAACCGTTCCTGGAAAGTCTAAAATAATAGCAGAGTGGTGTACCATAACTTAGTTGAAATCAAACCATCATCGTCAAAGTATTTAACCAGACAAAAAAGAATGTTTCCTTTGAAGCATGGAACATGTTTAAAAACTGCTGATAAACCTGAAAATTGATGACTTTTATTTTTGTTACAGTCTGAGTTAACAGTTATTGAAATCAATATATCAAAACCCTACCTACCCTATTTATTTTGGCAGTGTTACCTGAAACGCACCTATTTTTTATTTGGCCTAATTGTTATCTAACTTCATTAATTTATTATGTAAGATAGTTGGGAATACATATATCCAAAGTTTCAATGCAATAACTGATGTATTTACTGAGATAATGACTTAAAGGTGCTTACATGCAAAACCTTAACAAAGGTGTGACGCCAAAGCCGACGCCACCGCTGACGCTGACGCCAGGGTGAGTAGTATAGCTCTCCTTATTCTTCGAAAAGTCTAGCTAAAAATGGTCGAATCGGGAAAGTCCGACAATTTGCACTGCTTCACTTTATGATCATCAATCTGTGAAAGTTTGGTAGAAATCGCATGAGAAATGTAAGAGGAGATGCAAAGGAACGAATGTGGGACAGACGGACGCAAACAGGCACGCACTCAAGCACGGAAGCGCGCCTACCATTACTATATCCCCTCGCCTTTTCAAGGCAGGGGATAAAAATATGTTTTCACAAAATCAGGACGAAATACCTTGCTTTTCTCATTAAATTTTGATAGAAAAAGTTCTCCAGTATTCTCTTATATCAGAAATACAAAATGAGAAATTAACATCAGCATTTTTTTTTGCCAAATAATTTGATGACATACATGCGGAGTTATATATATTCTATAATATATATTTTTATCTTTTTGAAATAAAGCAATGCTACATTGTGTAATACAGTGTAATACAGAAAATAAGTAATGGCTATATTTAACTAGAAACAAGATATTTCATGTAATAAAAATTAATTGCAAGTGACTTTGTTTATTTTCATTATTTCAACTGAAATGTGACATGAAATGACTTTCTTTGTAACCTTTCAAGGAAAAATTTTCAGTACTATTAATACACATGCTTTCTCCACATAACAAACTATGAAGCCTTCAACAAATCTAATATTAGTATACCTTATGATTTTCACAAGTTGACAATATTCATAACTTCATTTTTCCATTTCTTGACTATACTCAGCTGTGCTTATAGTAATGTGTAATGAAAATATTTACATATATATTAAAATTATCTTTTCATTAAAAATAAATATTAGTACTCTATCGCGCAAAATTGATCAGGATGAAATCACTGTCGCACTATTTATTTCCTATATTTATTAATGTACCGTATTTCAATATTTTGCACTCAGCCTATGTCACTTCGACAAATTAAACATATTTATATCAGTGGTTCATAAATCTGCATATCCAACATGTTCAAGACTCTGGGCTGAAATTATTGAGACAAATTGTAAAATCTTTACACACTTTCTGTTTCATTCAGCATATCATGACTATATTCACAAATTGTAGCAGGCCGAAGGTTTTCAAGTTATAAGCGCTTTGATTTAAAATGTAAAAAGGTACTGGTAATACAAATAATATGCATTTAGTAATAATTAAAGGTTTTATTATGTACCGACACAAATATGGTTTGATGCCACTCAGTAGTGAGTAGTTTGAGCGAAATCCAGCTAGGTCTGTATTGTCAGCAAAATTGTGTAGACATTTATTTAAAACAGCAGTGAATAACTTATCTAAACAACTTAAAAATGCCTTCGGCCTATGATTTTTTTTAGACTAGTGGGCTATCTCAGTTTTTAACATTTTAATAATTGGTTGAATATTTCCCCTTGTCCACCATTCAAGGACATAACCAGTATCTAACACTATGTTTAATAGTTGTACATATATATTTTCAAACAGTAGATTTTACGTGTTCGTTTAGAATTCAATCTACCCCACCAGCCTTACCATTTTTCAATTCTTTAACAACTTTGATATTTCGTCCTTAGTTAATTGCGGCGCTAAGAATACTATCAATATGCTCCGTTGTCTCAAAAAGTGGGTTACAATTTGTGTTTTCTTCATATTTAACGAAAGTTGCATTTAAAATTTTGAAATGATTGTTTAGGTCCTTAAAAGCTGCACTCTCACAGATTAAACGTTTTGTCAACTTTTTTATTTTTTGTCTTGGAACGAGCCAATTTATGCAAAAATCCATGGAAACCAATTATATAAGACTGCTGACAAAAAAATTAGATCACAGATTTTTATAATTAAGTTCAAAAATTGATGTTTTATGCATTTTTCTTAAACCATAGTTTAAGCCATAAAACAGCAATTTTCAAAAGGAAAAATGAAAATTTACGATCTGATTTTTCGTGAGCAACCTTATATCATTGGTTTGCAGATATCTACGCAAAAAAATGCCCTTTCCAAGACAAAAAAATAAAAAAAAGTTGTAAAAATGGTAAATCTGTGAGAGTGCAGCTTTAACGATGATTCAACATTTTTTTTGCTTTTACCATTTAGTATTTTCTAGAATTGACAAGGATCTTTTGTTTTTAACAGTGTCAATTTTATCATTTTATCTGTTGAATTGGGAGTTTTTTTAAAATCTTCACTTTCTATATTTAATGATTGTACATGTGCATAATTCTTATACAATTTGTTATTATATTTTGCTCAATGAAATTCCTGCCTGGCTTTTTTACATTTTATTGTACCAGTTATGTTTTAAGTTGTTTGCTGCTTTTTAAATATGTATTACTGTCCCTACCTGTTGAAAGACATTTTTGAACTGTTAAGAAAAATATTTGATAAATTATTTGTAATGGTTTCATTATCTTCTGGTTTTAATCAATACTACTTAAGTTAAAAAATTTAACTATACTGTGCAACTAATACTTAATGAAAGTACTTACATATTTATTTTAATTATCCTTTAATAAAAAGGATTATGAGCTCTCTTTAATTGTAAAATTTACAATTTTAAGCAGTAACTAGGTGTTTGAAGATTTTGTGAATACCCTCATGGTTCATTAACCAAGAGATGTCCTATTGTTTGTTTATTCAGGGACAGCGCGAACGCAGTCCCCACACCAATAAATTACGTACCCGAGTAACCAACATTTGTGGCTATCGCAGGCGTCAGCCCAACCGAAGTGCAATGGGAGGGCCTCTTCCTGGGGGAACCGCCTTCATGATCACGGTATCCCCTGTACCAGGTAAGTATGCTTAAGCATGGTTTGCCCTGGCCTATATACTCCTCTCACAATACCAAGTTTGACTACCTGCCTTGTACTAAATATTGATTCAGAAGCTCTCTTGATCAGCATAGTAAATAAACCAGAGAACATTCACAAGTAACCTTCAGTTTTATGAATAGAATGCTTATTTTTCCTTTATGTTACATAAACTTGAGCAACATTGCATTTCGTACAGTACTAGAAATAGACAGAATATCTATACTTTACTTTATTTTCCCGGCTATAAATAGCCCAACAATCTTAGCTACTGTATTATAAATAGCTACGGTACAATACACTGCCTTAAAATCAGATAACTCTATGTAAACGTTGATGGCTTGAACAGATGACTTGGTGTTATGATGTAGTAAATCTTTGTTAAAGTGGATGATTGTTTAAGAAAAACTGTATTCTTAAGCATTATGTTAGGACAAAGCTTCTTGTATAGCTCTCTATCATGTATTAGTTCAAACTATATAACAGCATCTGAACGGACAACCACTGCTGTAATATGTATGCCTGAATCAACTCTCCGTCTGGTGTCTTGTTGCAAAAACATTGTACTTCTGTATTTTCTACTTGTAAATAGAATGTGGACAACTGTTAATATGTTGATAAATACATTTGTTTTAAGATACTTCTAAAGCGTAATATACGGCATACAAAGCTTTTATTACATACATATCAACAGCTGAAACTGCCTTTCTACACAGGAAACAGATAACAATAGTAACTTAAGTGCATATTTAGCTCCCAACTTAATTAAATTAGTTCAAATTACTGCAATTATTTGAATGTGTTTAGTTACTATACCTGTTTGTTCAGAAGAAATGTCATTCTTCGGTTTTTGGTACATTTAATTTGGAAAAAAAATTCTTGTAAAGCATTGGATTAATAAGACACTTTGCTGCCCTTGAATGGCTTATGTTGCTGATCAACTGCTTAGGCTAATTAGAGTATGAAATGGTGTCGTCATACTTAACCAAAATATGAAATAGAATCTCATGGTATGCTATCAAACTATCAACTCGGTATGCTATTAAACTATCAACTCGTATAGACATTGTAAAATGACATCAAAATTATGTAATTAGGCACCAATTAAGTACATGTACCAAATTGCTCTTTATTTAAAAAATATAGGCCAACTCTCTCTCATTAAAAGAAGATTAGACACCAGTATCGTAAATTTAATTCCACTGGCCTTATATATAACTAGCTATAGCCAATACCTGAATCCTGTTGTTCTTGCTATCGCCGACCAGGAAGTTACCGTAGTTGTCCACAGAGATCCCAGATGGCTCGAACAACTGCGTGGGGCCGGTACCGTAACCTCCAAGTGTCCTTGTTAACACTCCCTCCAGGGTCGTCATGTACAGCACGCTCGCACCTTGGACACAGATTGTTACTCTTGAGTAAGGAATGTCAAGCACAAGAAGAAATGGCTTTAATCCATCAGGAAAAAATCGTTATTACATCAATAGTTTTATTTTACAACGATTTTGAAACAAGTTTTTATAATATTATACTAATCACTCTTGTTGGCACGATTTTACCACGAGAGTGTGGTCCTGTGTTGAGGGGAAAACCAGTCCACCTGGAGGAAACCCACTTGTCTGGCTTGGTGACCACAAACCAACCTCACATGTGCCCAGGCCGGGTATCAAAACCGGTTCCCCTAGGTGAAAAGCGAGTGTGCTAACCACTGCACTAACCGGACAACCGGGTAACATAAATAGAATTGTTGAAATACTGTCAGAGACAAATGTATGAAAATGGAATACATATTTAACTGTTCTTATTTGTTATGATTATTAGCCATTTTAATATATTCTGTTTTTGTTTTTTTACAATAATTAGCTAGGTGAATGGTCCATAGCAGAACTGCATTTTATTAAATATTTAGCTAATAAAAAATGTTAGAGTACACATATTTATGTGAAAAATTACATGTTTTTTTTCAATATCGGAAAATCTTGAAAATCTTGAATTGATTATCTTTTTGATATTTATCTAACAAATGATGATATCTCCAGATTAGATATAATCATTGATTGGTCAGTTAAAAAAATTGTATGATTATGCCAGTTAAATGTCCTTTTTTAATTGTGACATAACTGAACAATGAGCAAAAATTTGTTTGTCATACCAGTGTTGACAAGAGAGCCCCTTAATACATAAAATATAATAGCAATATCTGCAGGCTACAAACCGAGGTCACTGACAATCACATGATTTTCTGAGATGCCCAAGAATCGACACTTGCTAGAGCGTAGGTCAACGACAGGATGAATGAGGGGAGAGAACTGAAACCTCCATGTGTTCTTGCCGTCCTGGGACACATGGACAAGACACGGGGAGGAGAGCACGGTCTCCAAGACAACTAGTCGACCATTGGGGGCCAGCACAAGACCTGGAAGGAAAAGAAGTACTTACAGGACATGTGTAACTGTATTCATTATATTTGTACCTATAATTTCATTCATTTTTGCTTTATGATGTTAGAAACAGTAAAGAAATTGTTAATCTCATACTGCATTTGATTCATGCAAAAGTTAAAATTTGTAACATGGATAAGCAGCATCATTCCATGCCAACAACCTTTTCTTTATTATGTTTATTTCTTCCCTGGTGGGGAGTGGGCCGATCCTGGAGGTACTGCAATATCGGGCCAACCCGTGACAAGAGCAAAGCAAGCCCCCAACTTCTTGTTTCTAATACATATGATTGTTTATTTCTCCCCTGGGGGGGAGTGGGCCGATCCCGGAGGTACTGCAATACCGGGCCAACCCGTGACGAGAGCGGAGCAAGCCCCTGACTTCTCATCTGTGTTCAAAAATCAGTTTAATATCGAAGTCCCCCAATGGGGGACGTATCAGATATTAAGCTGATAAGAACAGATACTACACTTTGATCTTAGCCAAAAGGCCGAGAAGCGATAACTACACTAGGTTTCTACAGGCTTTTATACCTCTCACACAAAACCATTTCAACTGTTGAGCAAAGATTATTTCAACTAACCCAACACGTTTAAACGTGATTTTTAAATCATTGAGACAAAACCAGCTTTCAAAAGTAACTGCAAGTAAAAGATTTGATAATTCTGTATTGACTAATACATTTTCATTTTGTAAGATTTATGCGCTTGATTAAAACATCATATAGAGAATTGAAGTTGTTCTTTCAGAAGGTTTATATAGCCTTCACACTACACTGACTAGCTTTCTATAAATAGCCAGGTAAACAGTCTGTCGATAACCTATAAAACTGGGATAAAGAGTTGGATTGTGTGAAAGATAAGATCAGATAATTCATAAATAATACCTGATGTAGAAAATAACTAAATCATAGTAAAATAAGTTGTTATGCAAAAAGCTTTGTTTGTCAATATCATTTAACTTGTGTTTCCCATTCAATATTTTCCTAGGTAAAACTAGAAACTAAATAAATTATATTAGACTTATTTATTTATTAACCAGAGAGACTTTGGCAATTTGATAATAATAATATCATATTTATAGAAATAATTATATACACTAAGAGAAGAGTATTGAATGTTATTAAAACACAAATCAGATCATAAAATGATGTGGATCCTGATTAAATTGGACCTTAAACAGAAAAGATTCTTACGAAGCACAAAATCAACAATAATAGAAAAAACTATTATTTTTCAAAATGATTACAGTGTAATGCAGTTTCATTGATAAGGTTTAATGAAAGGAATATTATAGAACAAGAGCACCAAGATGGCCCTATGTTGCTGCCCTGATTCAACAAAGGGTTATTATTGATTTGACAACACTTGCTATCTCACGCCCATACACCGCAGGTGAAACTATAATACTTTACAATTTCCAAATTAGGTTATTAAAACATGACACACATGTACTTGTTTAAAAAGTTTTAAAGGGCCATAACTATTAAATGTTGGAATTCTCTCACAAAAGAGCACATTGTTACTCTGAATAAGTTCATGAAATTTAAAGTAGATACAGTCCAGACTTGCTATGTCAACATCGGATATCTCAACTTTCCGGTTGTGTCGACTTTTTTTTCTCCGGTCACAAATTTATTCCTTCCTATTTTATATAAAATAAATCTGCTTGTGTCGATTTTTCTATCTCCATTTTTTCGCTATGTCGACCTCCTATTTCAGTCCCTGTGGTCGAATTTCATACATTTCCCCTATTCGTTATGTCGAACTATAGATCAAGCTGTAGGTGGGAAAATATTTATTACTTTCGGCATGTCGCTAAATTACCGTGTGTGTCAAAATATCAAACTGTCATAATTGGAGGTTATTTAATAAGTGTGAATAATAAAAGGTGTTTGTTTATGTTTATGATTAAAGAGACATTTATTGCACAAGAGACATTTATTGAAACGCACGAGGACACCGGTGATATCATGGGAAAATTCACCAACAATGAAAGTTACGTGACGAAGAAATTTCTCTACACTGCATGTACATAGCAAACTTTTTTAAACCATTTAATTCAATTGAATTAAATAAATTTGACACAAATAAATCAATTTTTCAATAATACATTTGCTGTTTTTACGACGGTTATATGTAAAAAGACCATTCAATAGCAGAAGTCGGATATCAAACATAAATCAAACTCAAATGTGTTGGGATTGGTGATTTTTTTTTTTAATTTGGTTGTGTCGAATGTTTGTTATCTCGACTTTTTTCTGTAGGTCCTGAAAAAGACGACATAACGAGTTTCGATTGTATCCTCATTTTTCACTAATACAAGAAGTCCAAAATTAATTTTCGCCTTGAAATCAACACGAAAATTTAAAAGTAGACAAAAAGGAAAAAGAAAGGCAATAAAGTTTGTTTCTAATGACAACACCAAATCTTCGGTACACGAATAGTTTGCGGTCCAATATGGTCCAATATCTTATTTATTTAAAAATAAATAAATTTTAGTTAAGACTTGGGGAATTTCATTTCCACATTTGTGAAAAAAATGTTTAAGCATTGTGAAATTAGTCAGATAAAAAAACACTGCAATTTACATCTTACCAAATGGTTTCTTGAATGTCTTTTCAGCAATGTTTCTCTGGAAGGTTCCGTCTTTGTCAAAAACTCGTATACAGATATCGTCCTTCACAAAGATGTCATCCTGGTCATTTACAACAATGGCAGAAGGTCGTATCATAGCCGGAAACACCTGTTATTATTATAATTATGAAACATCTGTTCACATAAAGGAAAAGGTATCACAAACTATAAGCATATGATATGCCATAACCCATGATGGTTGTGAGGAGTGTTGTAGAGGAAGGGACCTGGGACTTGCATGTGCAACACATGCAGAGATTAGATCATGCAACTTGCACCCAACATGTTGCCTACAGGTGCCGAACATCTGTACCATATTATTACAAAACCCCCTTTGCATGACAAGTTAAAGCCAGGACAGGACTATCTATGCTCTATGTGCATTTATGAAGCCTTCCATAATTACCTCCAAGTGTGACCTTGATATTTTGGGGTAGGAATGTGGATCTTGTGTGCAACACGACGCCTTTATGTGCTTAAAATCTGTGCTAGGTTATTTAACTAGGTGTTATATATGAAATAAAGGTGTATGAACAGTACTTAATTTGACATTTCACCTCTAAGTGTGACCTTTTAGGTACAGCTCTTGCCTTGTGCCCGAGATGTGGCCTTCAGTAATCATGGCGAACCTTCAAGGCATTTTTTTTTTTTAAATCCTTTAATGCATGGTCAAGATATAGCCCTGGCAAGGTTCAGTCCGGACTGACCAAGGCATCCACACACATTCACATAACCTGGGACATGCTGCCTCATCATGGTGAACCTTGTGTGACCTTGACCTTTGAGGAACAGACCAGGGTCTTGACAATCAACAATGTTTGCCATAAAACTTAAAAATAAAGAATCTACAAATGCATTTTAAACTACAAACCACCTGAGCTGAATATATCATTACTTGAAATTCACACTCCTGCACATTCTTGAGTTCACAAGTACTTAGTGAGATCAAAATTCACACTTGGAATCCAAGGTAAAAACCCAGTCAACTATATTCTGGCTGGGAGAAAACTCCAAACTCCGATGAACATAGGACTGTAAACATGTTTAGTGAAGAAATTTACAAATTAAAGAATATAGTAATTTGGACTAGATAATCAAGAATTTAAGCTTATGAATGTTAGACTAAGACTGTTACTTACTTCTTTTCCAAATACATTGAGGAGTTCACCAGAAGGGGAGAAACTCTTGATGCAGTGGTTTCCAGTGTCAGCAATAATAACCTCCCCTGCACTGTTGGAGCTTACACCAATAGGAAAGTGGAGGTCCGCTGAACACTGTAACAGGTACTTTCCACGCACCTTGCACTCTGGAAGAAAACTAAGTCTGTTACATATATTTCACTGAAATGAGATCCCATTACTGCACCCAGCAAAACAAAGAACACAATTTCATTCACGGTCAGTGAGAAAATAAGCTACAATAAGTATATATTCATTTAATATTTGAAAACAAAAATATTCCTTTAAAAATATTCCTTTAAAAATATTCACTTTAAATTTTAATTTATGTTTTTCATTTAAAAAACTACTGAAGAAACTATAAGAAGTTTACAATTTTTTGTTAAAACAAACAGGTAGGTAAGTAAGCTCAAATAAAGCCAAACTAAAATTTTGAACATACTTTTAGAATGTGACATTGAGATCTTGTTCCAGTGGGCCTGTAGTGGTCCCAGTCTCAGGCTTGACCCAGTTCCAACCTTCTCCTGGTTGCAGTCTTAAAGATAAAATTTTAATCAGAATTTAAAATAACCAAAATTGTTTATCCAATTGGACATTTGTCTTATAAAGGCACTTCGGTAGTCAATCGTTTATATGAAAAACCAGGGCTTCTAAAAACCGGCAATTTGCCGGTCTGGACCGATTTTGTCCAAGCCAGACCGATTTCAGTTTCAAAAAGTGTAAAAAAAAAATTGGTCCGAAATTTTCTCATTTTTTTATAATTTCGGTCCAAAACGATTAAGCCAGTTAAAATTGCAGAAATTGTAATACACAAATATTCATGGGTCATTCACACATTCAAAACTACCCCCAATAGGTCATAAAAGTGTCTTAGTTACCATGTGACTAATGCGACCAGCTGCTTTTTCCACTACACTGATCTTTCTATAGCCTATCTGTTAATTAGCAGACGCTTACAATCGGTCCAATCACGCGTATTGGTAGGTCGCTCGTTAATTGTGTGCTTGCAGCTATCCTGATTAAGTGTTAAAAATCGGTCCATATTTTCACATGGCAATATGAATATGCTATGTTGTCGTCGACCAATACATGATTATAATATCCGTTTGTTGTTTACCAAACTGTTATATTTAAATTGTCTTTTAAATTGCATACATCGTTGTTAATCCGAACCTAGTCATAGTATAGGATATCATACAGGGGGGGGGGGGGTGTCGCCGGGACCAGACCGATTGAGGCCGGGTCCGGACTGATTGAGATTCCAAAATTTTAGAAGCCCTGCTAGTAACATAACTAATAATAATACTCAGGCATAAAGGTATTCATTGAAATGTCCGGATTTCATCTAATTAATCATTCACTAGTAAAAGGTTTCTGCAATTTGCCCAGGCAATACAATAAAGTTAAATACCTTTTTGAATAGACTGGATAACGAAGATTATCTTCTCATATTCTAAGTTGATCATTTGAACTTGGCTATTTTCAGCACCTTACAAATGGTTTAACCTATTCTAACATCCCTGTCTAACAACAAAATTAGCACATTCTTTTAAAAAAAAAAGAGAAAAGAATAACCTCATGTTTGGCAGTTGGGCAAAAAACTTATTTTTGCCCGTATTATAAATGGTGAGATAGCCCTGGTAGATTGATGCAGCTTAAACATGTATAAAGTATGGCTTCTTGCCAAAGTAACTCTTACCCAAAACACTCTTCAAACAGCTGTACACTCCTCTGCCTGGCTCAGGTTGGCTGGGTTTCTTCGTTGTTACAATAACTTCTATATTCTTGATTTTATCTGATGAATCAGCTTCTCTTTGCTGAGTGCCATAAGATCTTGTCTCGACTTTCATAGCATCTTGTGATACTGATTTTG
The DNA here is from genome assembly GCF_026914265.1 of Mya arenaria. NCBI lineage: Eukaryota > Metazoa > Mollusca > Bivalvia > Myida > Myidae > Mya > Mya arenaria. Next base: position 66,936,498 of record NC_069133.1, on the reverse strand, counting down.
TTGTAAAATCATTCACAATTGAATTGGTTTTACTCAAATCTTTCTTTTTCACCAAATTCTCTTCATCGTCCAAAACAGCATCCCAACTTTCTGTCGAGGTTATACAAGATAGAGTATTAAGATCACTTTGACTGTGGTCGACTCTTGTCGGCACTGATTTTCTGACAACATTTTGAACATTTCCAAAATTCTTCTTAACTGCCAATATTCCTTCAGCCTCAGTTTGTGCATCATCTTTTTCAGCCTTAACAACTTTCTTCAAGTCTTGACCCTGTGAATCATCGTGCTTAGTCATTGTCCTTGGTTGACTGTCAATTCCTTTCTTCACATCATTTTCTTTATCTAAATCAATCTCTAAATCCCAACTTTCATTTTCAACCGATGTTAATGTCTTTTTAAGGTAATCTTTACACCAACTTGTCTGAGATTTCAAAGTTTCTAAGTTCCTGTCAGATGCTGTTGGGCCATGCATTTGTTTAACCACTTCCCTGAGAGTTGGAGCTTTTTTCAAAAGACCTGGATTTAAATCATTATTGAAACTGTCCACTTTTGAAACCGAAGTATTTATACTCTTATCAACATTACTTTTTGATTCAAGAGATGCTGCTTTGTTATCATTTTCTACTTGACTTACATCTTTTCCAATTGACTCGTCGGCCGGTTCTTGTTTGATGTACATGTTATCTACAGACTTATGCTCAACACTTGCACTTCCAGCTGTTATCTCACCTCGGACCGAGTCTTCCTCAGCATTCTGAACCATTTTGTTCTCATCAGGAACACTTGAACTTATCATCGGTCTTCTTAGAGGCCTTATGTCTTCTACTGTTTCTTTTGTTCTCTCAAAAACACTAACGGATGCTTTAGTCTCATCATTAACTTGTAAAAGAGGATCACTTTCTGTCTCAGATTTGTCCATGCAATTTGTTGTTTGTGATGCATCTTTCACATCTGCTTGTGATTTAATTTCAACATTTTTAACATCTGATTCGACCTCATCCTTTCTTAAACTTCCATCTCTTACAAAATCTTCCAAAACACAACCACTTGTCTCACTTACCAGCATTTGGGCCTTTTCTATTTCAATGAACTTGGATTTAAGAAGTTTCGAATTTATCTTCTTCAGGTCGAGAGTCATATGATCTACACTTCTAATGCACTTTGGTTTGGCGTTGTGGTTCACTTTTCCTGATCTACCTAATTCACTGCAATCATCTTCCACTTCTTCTGTCATATTCTTTTCTAGCTCATTATTTTCATTGGTATCCTTGTTACAGTTAGTCAGACATGGCTCTTTTGGCAATGGAATGTCTTTTACTTTGATTTTTTCATTGGAGGGAACGTTTTTTTTTTTCCTCCTGGTGCCCAGCTTTCTTATTTGGCAAACTTGGACCTACAGGTAAAGGGATATCTGCAACATTATCACATGTATCCTCCCTTTTTTCAATCTCATTTTCCAGTATAGGCTTCAGTCTTTCAATGGCTTTCTCAGGAAACTCTGCACCACTTACACTATGATTTACTACAAGTCCAGGTGTTTTTCTACATCCAATGGTAGTTTCAGTAGCTTTACATTGGGGCGTTGATTCCTGACCACTGACACTGCTAGGAATCTGCAACTGATCAGTACTGTAAGATAAAGTTTGTGACCCACTGTAAGGGCACCCTGCATGCGTTTGAGTGTTATATTCTGGCATGGTTGTAAAGAACTGGTTAGGCGGCAGGTAAGCAGTCTGTGGAGTGCAGATAGGTACTGGAGGAACACTGTGTAACAAATCGGAATTGAAAGGGACCTCAGGTATTACAGGCAATGGCTGGGAGTTGACAAGGAACCCAGGTGGGGGAGAACTTACTCTTCCTGGGCGCATAGGGAAACCCAGGTTACCACAAGGCTGGGAGCTAGGCCCACTCATACCTTGACTCATGAGTTGACTCATAAATGGATTAGCGCTTTGACCAATTCCCTGATTTCCTATACCGTACAGCTCATCAATTGGTAAAGGCATTTGCATCCCTGAACTCCTGCAAGCTTGACTGACTGTACTTGGCTGCAGTGTAGAAGGTGAAGAAATTGCATTAGCACTGGGTTGTGGTACTGAAACATTGAAAAATGGAGCCATTGTCGTACTGGGGAAAACTCCTAAATTAGTCTGTGTTGACTGATCAGAAAATGTCTTTGTTACTTTTTCTGGAGTTTTACTCAGTTTCTCAGTTGTCTGCTGTTCGTGTTGCAACAATTTTCCAAATACCGACGGATGAATTTTTTCTCCTGGGAATTCTGGTTGAAAGTGGAAGTGAACAGAATGATCAATCTCAACTTCACATTTCTGGCCACATATTTTCCTGAAATGAAATAAACATGTCATGTTCAAATGATGCAACCATTAACGTATAAATTAGCGTGACTTATTAACAGTTTTTAACTGAGGGCTGTTCCATTTAAACATATAACCCAAGGGGGATAGGCACTTCGAAATTATGCCTCCCTCCTACAGAAGCATATTTAACTTCTCAGTCCATATTAGCGAAAAAGAGGACCCACCAATATACTTTTACATAAATGCCTTCCCACCGTGGGTTATATGATTTACTGGAATCGCACATAGAAGCTATAAAATAAAAACTTAATTGGGACCTTGATAAAATTATTTATTTAATGTAAGGTCAGAAGTAAAAAAAACCAAATGAAACATTAGCAGAAGCCTCAAAATTGATATATCCACTGTTAACAAGACAATTTTTTCCAAAACCTATCAATCTTATATTAATATTAGGGATGGAAGCGAATATCCGAGTATCCGGATATCCGGATATCACGCAAGTATTCGGATACCAAAATGGGTATTCGAATATTCGTTAAGAATTAAATTTCAATAAAATAGCTTAACAGAGACAAAGCAATTGTTATAAAACTTTTCAGATGAAATGTTTCAGGTGATCAACAGTGTCTGTCACGAAGCGAGTATGTGTCACAAATCGTCTGCTAATTGGGTGTTTGCACAAGGCGTGAAATTGTGTCCTTGTGCAGCACCCTGTGAAGTTCTATGACCTTGTTTACAATGACAAGTGTTGTTTTATGATCTCAGATGTGCTTATTTGACACTAATTGGCACTAGTTGATATTAAACGGATTGATCATTAATCCGTAGGAATTGATCGTCCAATCACAAGATAAGGGTCGTGCAATCAAAGCTATTAATGACCAATCGTATTTTTGATGAATATGCATGAAGAAATTATTGCTATCTGAACAATAAATACAAACACAATTTGTTTATCTTTTCACTTTTCAATCAAATTTCCCTCATTTTGAATCTTGTAATTATGTTTTGAATAATATATCGTTATTCCTGTATCACGACTACGGAAATATGCCTCCAACATTGACTTCAAGTGTTTGGAAGTATTTTACAAAATCCGAGGATGGTAAAAGTGTTGTGTGTCAACTGTGTAAGGTTAAACTGGTATATATTGTGGTGGAACTTCAAATCTTAGAAATCACATGAAAAAACACCCCGTATGCAGTCCACCGACTACGCCTTCAAAGTCCACCATGAGGCAGACGACTCTTGACGTCACCATGTCCACTCCTCCGCAGTTGTAGGCTGCCACAGCCGAAAGTCTTACGTGAGCGATGTCGGACTGGGTCGTACGCGACTGCCTCCCCCTCAGCGTCGTCCAGGGAAAGGGGTTTCGTGAAATAATGGCGCACCATCGTATCAAGGGCCGGCTCGATGACATTAATTAAATTATCAAATATATAAATGATTTATTTACTATTTAGTATTTATTCACGTATAATTTTGTGTAGCGTATTTCATTTTTCATATGATATGTAAACATGTTTAGTTTATTGATAAATAAAAAAAAGTACACGCATGTAAATAAAGAAAAATCAGATAGTCTTTTTGTCTTCTTATCTTTTCCGCAATTATATCTTTCATTACAAAACACCGCAGAAATTGTAGGTATTGCATTAAATCAAACAATGTAATGAAATAATATTACAATCAACTATCAAATAATCAAAGCGTCATTTAAAATGAAACCTGCTGACAAATAACAAACTCAAAAGCACGTGGCAGTAACCAAGCAACCACCTCGGCCGAAGTGACTATCAAATTCGCGAGGTGTTTATGTGGTATTTATCATGAGTTTTATGACGTAAAATGAGTTGTTTAGCTTTGATTATAACATTATAAATTATTAAGACTGAGAAAGAATGAATGAAAAAGTGAAATTTCCATATGACGAATTATAAATTAAGTGGACAATTATGTCAAATAACAGAAGGTGGGTGACATATAATAGGAAATTTACTTATTATGAAAACAATTTGATATGAGTATCCGGATAGTATTCGAATACTTGATACGAATATCCGGATACCGATTTGGTATCCGGTTTCCATCCCTAATTAATATTAGTAAAATCAATAATACATGAACATACATTCTTAAGCAAAATGTTGACCTCCTCCTGAATGTTTGCTGGTATTTTCCATCGCTTTAAAAGCTTCTTTGTCATTTAATACAAAACATACAAGAACACGAAAACGTACCTAAACTTCTCTAGCAGCCTGTTAACGTCATCTAGGCTATCTGAGGGTATTTTCCTGCGCTGCATGAGTTTCTCAGCCTCCTCACACACGTCACCTATCTCCTCCATGTTCACTTCGAACCTCTCCTTCAGGAATGTCATCTCTGCCTCCTTCTCTTTACAACATGTGTTTAGCTCAGAACGCATCTCACACCTTGTAATTTATGAGAAACAATTCATGTGAATAATACAACCTTTAACTCACGGCATACATTATAAACAAAAGACCCCGAAGCATATTCTTTAGCATTTTGTTTTACTCTACATGTATTTTTAGGCTTTCTGACATATTCTTCTACTGTTTGTAAAAAATAAACTTAGCATTGCTTGTCTATCAGTTAAACAAAACATGACCACAACACAATTTGCACCGAAGACTGCAAAGAGTCTGTCAATGTGTTCCATCTCAACAGTTTTGAGAATTTAATTTCAACTAATCAAATTTCTCGTTTGTCACCGCTGTTCTTTAGAGCCTAATTCAATTGGCTGCTTGAAATAAAACCAATGCAAAACTGTACCAGTTACTACAGTTGAAGTGAAGTCGATTGGCAGGCCTAAGATGATGCACTGAATTTAAAATTCACCTGGTGGTTTTGGCGAATTAAAATTGTAACATCTAGTCTTTTTCCTTATATTTATAGTAAGAAAATTATTGAGTGATGTTCACCTGAAGTGCGTCAAGGCGTCAAACAGCCTCTCCACATAGTTGTCCATCTCCTTCCACACCTCGTCCTGATTGTACATTAGTATAGCCTTGAGGGAACGCAGCCTCCGGACCAAGCCATTCAGCTTGACACACTCCTTCCTCCCTCGCTTCAGCCACACAATCAACTCTTCCGCAACATCCATCGGTGGTTTTAATATTTAACTCTGGAAATCAAGTATACAAATCATTAAAACAAAAAAATATGCATTAATTCAATGTGTTCTATGAACAATTATAAATATTCATCATCATACAAGATTTTTTTTCTTTCCAAAGAAAAGTCCAGCAACAGCTTTTTCTTTAGTAGGCACGAGTCCGACTAACGAACCCATTCTCTTAAAATCATATATGATTATTTTCCAGTCTGGAGAAGAAAATCCCAATGAAAATTAAAAAAAATAAAACAAGAGCTGTCACAGAGACAGCGCGCTTGACTATTCCACTGCTTTTCAGTGTTAGGATTGAAAAGTTTAGGCGAAACATGTATGGATCACTGTTAGATTAGATTTCAATGCAATACATGATGATATTAACATAAATGTGGTTACATGCAAAATTTTAGAATATTAAAGTCTAATAATAAAGGGCCATTATTTGCAAAATACAGTTATCTAACTTGGTTATTCAATTAGGTTGGGTGGTTGAATACCATTGTATGAAGTCTCAATGCAATACATCAAGTAGTTGCTGAGATATTATCCTTTGTGTGCTAACATGCAAGACCTTAACTGGAATTTCTAAGTCGCATAATAAAGGGGCAAAAATTATATAATAGGAAAGATAGAGTTATCTTACTTGATTAAATAAGAAGATTAAATGGTTGGGAGCCTGTGTGTAAAGTTAAAATGCAATACATGATGTATGCGCTGAGGTATTGACTTAAAAGTGGTTACATGCAAAACCTTAACCAGAATTTCTATGTCAAATGAAAAAGGGGCCATTATTTGAATTTAATGCTAGAACTAGAGTTATCTAACTTGGGTATTTAAGTAGGTTGGATGGTTAAGTACCATTGCATTAAGTCTTAATGCAATACCTCTAGTAGTTGCTTAGATATTAACCTATGTGTGCTTGCACGCAAAACCTTAACCAGAATTTCTAAGTCAAATAATAAAGGCCTATTATTTGCATTGAATGCAAACTAGAGTTATCTAACTTGGTTTATTAAGTAGGTTGGATGGTTGAGTACCATTGTATAAAGTCTCAATGCAATACCTCAAGTAGTTGCTGAGATATTAACCTATGTGTACTTGCACGCAAAACCTTAACCAAGGTGTGACGCCGGGGCCGACACCGATGCTTGGGTGAGTAGTTAGCTCTCCTTATTCTTCGAATAGTCAAGCTAAAAATGGTTTATTCAAAATCCTAAAAAACTAATACTGTAATAATTTCCTGATTTGCAGAAGACAGAAAAGCTCCTTTTTTCATGCACAACTTAACATGCTGATTTATATTCCTTTTAAGTTATATGACTCTGGCTCATATATTTATTGATATAACAAAAGATTCAATCCTTTATATGCAATCTTTAGCTAAGTCAAGGGCCATAGCTCTGCTCTTACTAAAGGCAGCCACGAAGTATATGTTAGTTGCACAAATGCACATGCTGGTAAACATTGCTGTAAAAATTTATGACTGGCTCTCGTACTTCTGTAGAAATCAAGATATGTGCAACACAAGATAGGCTATTCTTTAAGTAAGTCAATGGTCATAACTCTACATTTTAATTCATAAACTTTTGGAGACACGTGACACATTCTCTTTCAGCTAATTCCTAAGTCAGAGACAAGGCTGCAGTCACTCAGGGTGGATCCACACATAACAAGAGCCGTCGTAAGACAGCACGCTCGACTACGCCGCTTTGACTAAGAATACAATAACGATGTAAAGAAAACAATAACGATGTAATAATACCAAGTCTGGTCTCTTTATGTCAAACCTAACTAAAATTATTCGATACACAAGTTGACTTTGATGCTGCCCTCCCACCAACCCGCCCAAACAATGACACAAGTCATTCAAATAACTTGATTTCACATTATGAAAATGTGGTTAAGAATATACAAATATGCCTTTCAAAGGAAATTAAATAAAAAAATAAAAAAATCAAGGGCCATAATTTGTATTTAGGCTTAAAACGGAGTTATGTTTCTTGTTGTAAGATGGTCTTATATAATTTTGAATTTTATTAAGTGCATTTAATGAACGGTATAGAAGTTTTTTTTATTAAAATCCAAACTTGCCCTTAACTTTTACTTGCCTAAAACTTTGACCTAAGTCAATCAGGGGCCATAACTTGTATTAAGGATATGGAGTTATGTAACCTCATTGGGTGATGGTCCTGAACAATTGTGTGAAGTATTAAGTCAATTGAATGAAGGGTATAGAAGTTATTAAACAAGAGATGTTTGTCAAACATTATGCCCCCCCTGAGCGCCATGTTGTCAGGATTATATGGACAATTGAATGAAATATGCATGGACCAAAATGACAGCTGATTTGTTGCCGTTAAGGCAGTTTTAAGATTATGACCATGACCTTTGACTCTATGAACTCAAAATCCAGAGTCATCAGCTGGTCACCAGAAACCTAAATGTCAAGTTCGAGGGCCATGGGTGCAGGCATTGTCAAGTTTTCACACAGACAAGTTTTTTTCGTTCAAGGTCACTGTGACCTTGACCTTTGACCCAATGACCCCTTAAATCATTAGGGGTCATCTACAAGTCAGATGCAACTTCAAGTCAAGTTTGAAGGCCATGGGTTCAGGCATTGTTGAGTTATCACTCGGACAACCTTTTACCATTCAAGATCACTGTGACCTTGACCTTTGGCTCTATGAATCCTAAAATCAATAAGGGTGATCTACTGGTCAGGCTTAACATCCATGTCAAGTTTAATGATCATAGGTTCAGGCATTGTTGAGATATCAGTGGGAGAAGATTTGTTAACTTTTTTGCATTAAAGGTTACTGTGACATTGACCTTGGCCTGATGACCCCAAAGTCGATAGGGGTCATCTAATGGGCAGGCCCAACCTTCATGTCAAGTTTGATGACCATAGGTCCAGGAATGGTCGAGTTCGCTTTCAAGGTCACTGTCCCTTGACCTTTGACCCCTAAAATCAATAGGGGTCATCTACTGGTCAGGCCCAACCTCCATGTCAAGTTTGAGGGCCATGGGTGCAGGCATTGTTGAGTTATCACTCGGCCAACCTTTTATCATTCAAGGTCACTGTGACCTTGACCTTTGGCCCAATGACCCCTAAAATCAACAGGGACCATCTTCTGGCCAGGCCCAACCTCCAAATCAAGTTTGAGGGCCATGGGTGCAGGCATTGTTGAGTTATCACTCGGACAACCTTTTATCATTCAAGGTCACTGTGACCTTGACCTTTGGCCCAATGACCCCTAAAATCAACAGGGACCATCTTCTGGCCAGGCCCAACCTCCAAATCAAGTTTGAGGGCCATGGGTGCAGGCATTGTTGAGTTATCACTCGGATAACCTTTTACCATTCCATGTCACTGTGACCTTGACCTTTAGCCCAATGACCCCTAAAATCAACAGGGACCATCTTCTGGCCAGGCCCAACCTCCAAGTCAAGTTTGAGGGCCATGGGTGCAGGCATTGTCGAGTTATCACTCGGACAACCTTTTACCATTCCAGGTCACTGTGACCTTGACCTGTGGCCAGATGACTCCCAAAAACCATAGGGGTCATCTCCTGGTCAGGCCAATTCTCCAAGTCAAGTTTGAGGGCCATGGGTGCAGGCATTGTCGAGTTATCACTCGGACAACCTTTTACCATTCAAGGTGACTGTGACCTTGACCTTTGGCCAGATGACCCCCAAAAACAAAAGGGGTCATGTACTGGTCAGGCCCAATTCCAAGTCAAGTTTGAGGGCCATGGGTGCAGGCATTGTCAAGTTATCACACGGAAAACCTTTAACCGTTCAAGGTGACTGTGACCTTGACCTTTGGCCCGATGACCCCCAAAAACAATAGGGATTTTCTACTGGTCAGGCCCAACCTCCAATTCAATTATGAGGGCCATGGGTGCAGGCATTGTCGAATTATCACTCGGACAACCTTTTACCATTCAAGGTCACTGTGACCTTGACCTTTGGCCCGATGACCCCAAAAACAATAGGGGTCATCTACTGGTCAGGCCCAACCTCCAATTCAATTATGAGGGCCATGGGTGCCGGCATTGTTGAGTTATCACTCGGACAACCTTTTACCATTCAAGGTCACTGTGAACTTGACCTTTGACCCGATGAGCCCCAAAAACAATAGGGTCAGCTACTGGTCAGGCCCAACCTCCAAGTCAAGTTTGAGGGCTATGGGTGCAGGCATTGTCAAGTTATCACTCGGACAACCTTTTACCATTCAAGGTCACTGTGACCTTGACCTTTGGCCTGATGACCCCCCAAAACAATAGGGGTCATCTATTGGTCAGGCCCAACCTCCATGTCAAGTTTGAGGGCCATGGGTGCAGGCATTGTTGAGTTATCACTCGGACAAACTTTAAAATTATTTTACCATTAAAGGTCACTGTGACCTTGACCTTTGACCCGATGACCCCCAAAATCAATAGGGGTCATCTACTGGTCAGGCCCAACCTTCATGTGAAGTTTGATGACCATACGTCCAGGAATTGTTGAGTTATCACTCGGACAAGCTTTGGTCTACCGACGGACCGACCGACCGACCGACATACCGACATGCCTGTGCAAAGCAATATACCCCTCTTCTTCGAAGGGGGGCATAATAATATCCCAACCTGCCCTAAAACTTTAACCTAAGTTCCATAGTCAATCAGGGGCCATAATTTGTATGAAAGATAATATGGAGTTATCTAACCTGATTATGTGATGGCTCTGAACATCTGTGTGAAGTATTAAGTCAATTGAGTGAATGGTATTGGAGTTTTAAGTGAAAATCCCAACTTGCCCTAAAACTTTAACCTGCCCTAAAACTTTAACCTACGTAAATCAGGGGCCACAACTTGTATTTAGGATAATATGGAGTTATGTAACCTCATTGTGTGATGGTCCTGAACAACTGTGTGAAGTATTAAGTCAATTGAACAAAGGATATAGAAGTTATTAATAAATATTCCAACTTGCCCTAAAACTTTAACCCAAGTTCCATAGTCAATCAGGGGCCATAATCTGTGTAAAGAATAATATGGAGTTATCTAACCTCATCATGTGATGACCCTGAACAACTGCGTGAAGAATTTAAGTCAATTGAATGTAGGGAAGTGAAAATCCCAACTAGCCCTAAAACTTTAACCGGACGCCGACACTGACGCTGGGGCGAGTAGCATAGCCCACCTATTCTTCGAATAGTCGAGCTAAAAACCTAGCAGCACAATTTCATGCTTGACGTTTTCGCAAGGTTTTGTCACTGTGGCTTATACCATATTTTTTTAGACAATGTGGGACACAAGATATTGTGATGAAGAAACAGATCAACGGAACAGACAAGGGCAAACAATAAGCCTAGCCTTATTCTAGTGAAAGTTCACTTATTATTCCAAATATGTGCCAGCCCAATTTTCATTTGTCCACTTTGGCCTGCAGCCACTTCTTATTGAGAGCCCTGCACTAGTATGGCACTCAAACCCACGATCGCTGAAACACTAGCAAAATAAGCTAACCAGGCTGCCGGTTCTTACACACAACAAAGCCAATGAAAAATACCAAAGATTAAAGCTGCACTCTCACAGATTTACCATTTTTACAACTTTTTTTTATTTTTTGTCTTGGAAAGAGCAAATTTTTGCATAAATTTCTGCAATCCAATGATTTAAGATTGCTGAAAAAAATCAGATAGTGGAATTTCATAAATTCGTTTGAAAGGTAATGTTTTAAGGCGTTATTCAAGTTAAAACTTAAATATAAAAATCTGCGATCTAATTTTCGTCAGCGGTCTTATATAACTGGTTTACATGGATTTTTGCAAAAAACGGCTTGTTCCAAGATAACAAAATAAAAAAGTTGTCAAACGTTATATCTGTGTGAGAGATCAGCTTTAATGGACAAATCATAACGAAATTTTATGAGGATAAATCGAGACATAGTCTAAAATAATAAACGTGTTATACGGGATTCTTCCAATCCCTAACATAATAGATATGTTATACGGGATTCTTCCAATCGCTAACTACGTGAAGGATTTGCCATATCAAAAATCTAAAAAAAATCCGTCAACGTACAATTATTTAGACTAAATCGAGACATTGCAGACTTCAGTTAAACTTCGTTGGCAAATGGTAATGCATGTGTTTTAACTGTTTATAAACTTCATCAAGGACCAATATTTGCAATAACAAATCCTACTCCCAGACTTCATTGACATTGGTCCCAACACAAATGTTCAACAGAAATGCACCCAGTCCTGAGCTATTTACATCAGAATTTAGAAATTAAATGAAACAGTTAGCTAGCCAATACCTATGTACCTGGTAAAGCAAATAATATGGGTTACACGCTATCGATTGTTTACTAACATCGCCATTATTGCTTTTGCTTGGAATTGTCCCATCCAGAGATGTAAGGCGATATTTAAAATGTAAATCGTTACAAAAACCTGATTAACGAAACGGAACTGATATCAAAATATAGCCTTTCACATATAAGATATAAATTTTAGTTTAAACACATATGTTTATGTTTGCTTTGATGTGTTTTCTTTTTTGTATTGTACTTAAAATACCTATAGCTATCATGGACTCGTCTGTCTGCGAATATTTTCCCGCCAGAGTGGAAAGTCTCTAACACAAACATTATTTTCTGTTTATTTTGTGAATTATGTAAAAAGCAGACAAAGTTTTTAAATAATTTGCATATATCATATATTTTTCGATATAATAATGATATATTTTCTCTTGTTTTCATAAAACCCGACTGTAATGTATGGAACCGTGTACTTAGAGATTAGCCCAACATTTTCTGGCGCCAGAGTCCAAAAATGTCTTCTGCAGGAAATGCAAATAGTAAGTTATTTAAAATTTACGACTAAATTATTTTAAAAATGTAATAGATATGTGAGATGAAATAAAATCTTAATGATTAAGTTTGGCGCAGTGAGCGTAGCAATCGAGTCCATCGATAATTTATGATATAACTTCTGTAACGGTCCGTAGGCGGCGGATTTGCGTTCATAGTATAACAATCCATAATAGACGGAAGTACGTTCAAATTACGTAATGTAATATGTTTACTTGGTTGGTAATATGCAAATAGCAAACCCCGGGCTCTGTGTGGATTGAGAATGTACTGTATATTAAGATCAGTGGACCCCTTCGGGGCCGAGCATTCTTATCTCTGAAGGGATCTGTTGGCCTCACTCGCGTCACTTCCAGCGCTAGCCCGGCTATCTAACATGGACGCATTCTAAATTTATGCACAACTTGAATGCACAATTTCGGGCTAGAAATTGTTGAAACAAATCGTGGGGAAGTTACACCCCCCCCCCCTGAACCCGCCCATGCAGTTGGTGCACCTTTCTTGTACCTATTTTAGCTAACACAAACCCTGCATAAAACTATCTCGCCCAACATAAAAGGTGTTTAAACATAGGAAAATTTGCCGTATAATGCCCATGTAAGTGCACTAGCAGTCGGAATAAAAAAAATATGCAAAAAAAACAACAATGAAAAATAGCTAAATTAGGTACAAGAAAGGTGCACTTTGACTACAAAAACACAGTTTCAAGTCACGTAATTTTCTATTTTTACTTTGTTAACAAGCAAACGTTCAGCTTTTACCTTCAATAACATTTTTGTTTATCCTCAAGAAACATAGGTTAAAAACCTGAGAAAAGCTTACATGTGTGGCCTCCGGGTAGGCGTATAAATTTATATTGCGAGAAAAGTGATAAAACTTACTTACCATGTGAAAATATCCTCCCAAAACACCGAAACCTCTTCGAACACTCCATTTTATTCCGCACCTGACATTTCCCTCACTTAAATTATGGAAAACACAAAACACGTTGGACCCCTTGTACCTTGACGATCAGTAATAACACCAGTAACATTTACAAATGCATATCCGACGATAGGAATTTTAAAATACCTGACAGTTTATTCAACAAGTTATGTTATATATTATATTAATATAATATATCTTACACATAAAATGATCTATAACCGTATTTTTTTCGAATAGACTTAATCACTCAATGTCATCGTTACAATTAACTTTCTTTGAAATCAAATAGTTTGTCAGTACGTTGCGTCACAATACGCTGATGATGATGATGATGATGATGATGATGATGATGATGCTGCTGCTGATAATGATGATGATGATGATGATGATGATGATGATGATGATGCTGATGATCTTAATATTAAAATTGTTATATGTATGTGACGACATGGTTTTAATGAGATTGACCTCACACACAAGTTCCTGTCATACATTTTATATAAATGTGAAGACTTATTTTTTATGAACAGATTTCAAGGAGACAAAGGGTTTGAAGCACAATTACAACGAAATATGCGAGGAAATGGATCAGCTTAACAGGCAGTTGGAAGAGATGAAGGAAGCCGTTCTCAGCACAAGTGGTACACATGTATAATTTGAAAATATCATGGTGTCAGTTTAAATAAACGTTTGGACCAAAAACAAACTCAATAGTGGTCAAGTTGATGTTTATGATGCTTAACCTGAATTTATCTAAAATAATTGTTTATTATTTTGCCATATTTCGATTCGCATTGCAACAAGAATAAAGTAAAGTTAACTACCCATGATGACTACTGTTTAATATTGCATGAAGAGAATATTTGTTATAAGCTCGTCGTTGCCTTGGTCTGTGCGTCTTCGGCAGCGGCGTTGGCCTTGTGCCGCGGAAACGTTTACTGTTGGTCATAACTGTTGAAGCATTCACACGAAATTTGGAACACATATTAACGATGCGCATACGTGGAGCAAGTTCTATTACCGGGGTTAAAATACGCTTTGAGTCCGTTTGTCAACAGGGAAAAGCGGAAGAGCTTTGCACCTGATTGCGCTCTTGTGTTTTGTTGTTTTTACGTGTCTAATTGTTCTTTGTAACCAGTCCGAGCGCACATTCTGGAGGTGGAGCTGGCAACTATGTACAGCCCGGAAGTAGCGTCCTCGTTGCGCGCCGCCCAACAAGATTGCGGGGCATGCAGACAGGAAGTGTATGGGATGGGACAATCATCCCGGTAATGTTATACAATTGACCGGTCTTTGATATTGTGGAACTGATGATAGTGGAGTATTGTTAGATTTGTTGCGTTTGAATGTAATAATACAATTAATCTCCGCTATTAAATGAAGCTATTGAATGTGTTGTATTATAGTTTAACTTTACGGCTATAGGCGCGATTGAACGATAACATTTGTCAAAAAAAATATATATTTTAACGGATATGTTGGTTTTGAGAAGTTTCTGTAACAGATATGTAGACACTGTATTACATGGTCGGTGGATAACGACGGCGTTTTGAAACTTGGATGCTAAGAACTATTAACTGTTTTCCGCTTCACATTTCTCGTCCCAAAGTTTATTCATAATCTAAATGGTGGACAGAAATACGGAGAAATGTTACAGTTGATGCTTGCTGGACAAAATAACTATGAAACTCCTATAAACTCATACATTTTACATGAAAGATATTATTTAATTACGCGACTGTCAATACACATAATGATCATCATATCAACGCTCCAAGGCGAATAGTAAGTATTTCAATGTAGCTGAAATATGAGACGAACTAGGAAAATTGCATTCATAAATTGTCAAAATCTGGAATAAAAACATTGGCTACATCAGAGTGTTCATTTTCCACAACTCGCATATGGATGGATGCCTCAATATCGTAGGACCTGCTTCTCGGAGGGTTGAACGTAGTTGAGCACTGATGTTTGCGAACAGATGAACACATCCCATACATTTCAGCGTCACGTGAGTTGTCCGCTTCGTGTTTAATGCGCTTATAATGTCCACCGTGTTCATGCATGTCCGTATCCTGCAGTGAATTACGGACACGTTCCCTGTCGCTGCACACAACATGATAACGGATACCTGGGGTCCGCCCATTACCAGGATATTTAGTACCGCCGATGTTTGACATGGCTTCGTGTGCGTTTCCAAACGATTCTGAATATATATTTGGTTGACATTCATTAGAATAGTTGGTAAATTGCATATCGTTGTATGGTCTCCATTGTCTGCGACAAAAGTTTGAACAACACTGACTGTTCGCACCGTTTAAACACCCCTGAACTGCGACTGAAGAACGGGCGATCATTGGACCCCTTGTTTCCGTATAACAAGGGATTCCAGCATACGGATGTATACTAGTAACTATCCTGTTGGGATAATAATACGACTGACACCCGTTTCCGTTTGTCTGTTCCGGGTAAACATATGATGGTCGGTAGAAGTTCGTCGGGCAAGAATGAACGGACTGCCGGCCGGGGTAGCCTTTGTGGTTATCATTTGCAAAATCATCTGAACTACAAGCATGCCTATATCCTTCACATAACGTAGAAGATCCGGGAAAGCATCCCATTTCCGATCCTTCACTAGTACGTGTCTCCTTATCAACACTACTTCGTGCCTTGTCTCTATTTGATAAACGGCTGTGGTTGAGATTTGAAGGCACCAGCGGCGAATGGCGACCGGGTATGGTGTGCCAAGTTGAAGGACAGCTGCTATTTTTGAAGCAATGGTGCTCATGGGCAAAAGAAGACCTGTTTATTTTGTTCATATTCTCAACAAAGTCGCAACCAACGTACTTAGAAGCTTCCTCGACCGCGTGTTGTTGAAAACCATACATGCCTTGAGCTGCGTGATATTGCTCGGGGTTGCCTTGGGTGTGCTGTGTCGTGATGGTCCGATTAACGAGTTCATCGCGCCGCCTAACTTCTTCCTGGTTTATGAAATCGCCTACATCCTCTCTAAAACAGAAACGTTTGAAGGAATGAGTTGATTTTGTCCGGCAGTGCGTCGACGGCAAAACAATTTCTCTCTGATATAACTGAACGCTTAATGCACTGTCAGATGTGGCTAACCTTATTCCGTTTACATTTGGTTTTAAATACAAAGGTATCTTCATATGTTATGTCGGAACGTAGTTATGTCCAAGGGTTAAACGATTTCTTCCCCGGTGATAAGGTGGAAGCATCCATGCTAACGCGAACGACGCTTTTTTGTACAGTGACGTATTGCATGTTATATGAGTGTACTAAATTATACGATTGAAGGTATGCAGATGCATATATATATATATATACTAGTATGTCATATACATGAACATATACCCCATTGGTGAATGTGTGAAGACGACAGAGAATTTCTTAGAGTTTCGGGAGACAGCCTTCCCCTTTGTGGTCGCCCATACACAGCCGCCGTCCGCCCTCACCAGCCTCAGGAAGACCTGCTGTACCCCACCACCGATCATCACTGGAAATATACAGTTTAGTTATAGTATTATTGTATATTGCAACATACAAGAATGTATTGATATACAATAAGGCTGGGCCACAAGTTTAAACATACTAGTAACATTTTTTACAACGATTGTGTAGAAAATTAAGATAAATTATACTAAGTCACTCTTATTGACACGATGTTGAAACTGACATATCCGGAGAAAAACCACTTGTCCGGCTTGGTGACCACTAACCAAACTTATAACAATCAAGCTGAGAATCGAACCCGGGTCATCTGATAAGAAGCGCGCGCGCTCACCACCACCACCATTTGAAATCGGCAATTTGTCGTAATAATGTCTGGATTGAAAAGTTTTGATGTGATATAATTTTTTTGCATGCACATTGACTTAAATCTAATACTTTTGATACTGTACAACATATTAAAGTTTAAAGTAACTAAATGTTTTTTAGTTTAATGGCAGGCAATCCTTAACTGTCCTGTCAAGATCGTCCCACATCCTCAATGCGGATGGAAGCACTGACTGCATTCATAATGAATGTATATAAACCATGTAGATCTTAGGGACCGTACTAAGGGAGTGAGCGTGTGCCAGGAGATGGATATCCTCCGGGTGCACTAACTGGTACAGGGAGCGCGATGTCATCTCATCCATGCTGTACCCAAGACAAGTGTGCAATCTGCAGCAAAGAATTGATGCAGTTCTTTAAAAATAGATTAAAACATGAAACGTTAACGTCAAATTTTTATCGTTGATTGTTAACGAACTTTAAAAAGCACAACTTCATACAATTATTGTATTGAATTACAAAAACTAAAAACAGTTATGTCGAGTCCAACTAGCCAATGGATCTGATAGTATTTAATAACCGAACAATTATGTCGTCCTCCAAACTACGTTTCTGTACTGTACTGTACTGTACTGTCACTCGATAGGAATTGTGTTCGATTGCGTGTTTCAGTTAAATGAGTTCTTGTGTTCATTCTGAGAGGTTTTGTG
Source organism: Mya arenaria (assembly GCF_026914265.1). Classification (NCBI taxonomy): domain Eukaryota; kingdom Metazoa; phylum Mollusca; class Bivalvia; order Myida; family Myidae; genus Mya; species Mya arenaria. Next base: position 66,918,748 of record NC_069133.1, on the reverse strand, counting down.
AATCAGAGTTTGTCTTTGTGGGGCTCGAACACCCGACCATCTATTTAAGATATCGGTATATAGTTCCATTCCAATATAGATCTTCAAAAACAAACAACACAGACCGTTGTTCGCAGTCCTCGAATTGAAGGCCAAGGTCATGTTTGGACCACATTATAAGGTCACCGTCCTCGTAGCCGGCAACGCCCACACTGGGAACGAACGGCCGGCATAGCAACAACAACACGCGGTTAGAGGACTTGACTGTCTTTGGAAGGTGTGTGGAACGCAGAATCTTCCCTGAACAGTGAAATTTCTGAAATGTACCTACAATATTAGTTTCCCTTGTAACTCCGTGAGCCACTTTACTAACTAAGCTTTAAACAAAATATAGAACACAATTGCATGTATTGCTGTTCACAAGGAAAAAATATCAATTTTGTAAAAAATGCTCCGACAGCGCCGTGCATGTCAACTATACTACAGGTAATTTAGATGAGTTTCAGAGTCATTTAATCAAGTTAAATATTCATATCTTGAAACGGTTTTCATGATTTGGTTTTTAAGTCAACATTACAGTTGTTCACACTGACGACGACCCAAAGGTAGCGGTAATACTTCGACATTTTGTGTTCAACCAACAGAAGAGCAAACATAGGAGTACCAAGCAGAAACAATTTATTATCTTTTAATTTATAATCTTACCACATGGCCAGTGGAGTTTCCATGGTAACACTTCATTCTACATAGAAATGCAACCTTTTGGTCCTCGGAGCCCGTTTCGTTTGAACTCTAAAGGAAATATAAGTTATATGTGTATATAATATAATTGTACGTTTTAAATATACCGTATATTATTTCCGTTAATTTGAATCGCTTATACAATATTGTATTTTGAAACCAAGTTTGGGAAACAACATTTGTCATACAATGTGTTTTCTCTTCACTCCATAAAAAGGATATAGACAAAGAACCATACTTCTGGTCAAATAGACGGAACGATTATTGGCTAGATACCCACGGCTGACCCATTGTGGGTAATCAAAAATGGGTGTTTAAAAACGAGCTTTCGGTATGTTCGGTAAGTAAAAACGGGCGAACGGACAGACTAACAATAGCAACTCCGTATACCTTCCACATAATAAGACAGAGAATCTTAAGCATGTCATTCATGAAACCACAACCTACTGTAACAGAAGTTTTGTTATGGAACACCAACCTACACTATTGTATTGTTTGTATGTCCGAGTGTCTTCGAGCTGGTGTTTGAGAGAGGCCCGGTCGTCGGGATGGACGATGCCATACATACACCGGTGGAGGAGGTCCGTCTGAAACCATGATGATGCTTAAAAGTTAGAATGCGTAAACAATCACAGGCATCTGAATCATTGTTTGTCACTAAAATGTTGTTTAAAACCATTTTGGGTGCATACAATGAGATAAACAACACATCTGAAGATATTTAGTGTCTTTGATATACAAAAAAAGTTTTAGTGACAAACAATGATTCAGATGGGCCGATTGTTCAGAACTGTGTTAATGTTGACAACATTTAACGACATAAAGGTGAACTACTGTATGATGTGATGTGCATAATAAAATTAAACAAGGACAGCTAGAACAGTTGTCTTAAATTTTGTTAGGTTAGCTGAAGAGCATAAGTGTTTCCGTGAAACTTCCAGGCCCAAATTTCTCGAAACTTCTTAAGTCCCTTATAACAGGATTAAGCTAATCTCACTATTTTTGTTGTTCTATAAAATGTGTTATATTTACTTCTTAAAGAATTTTTAGAAATTATGTAGGAATAATCTGTATGTTTATCAGGAAAAAAAAATCATTTATCAAAATCCATTTTCAGTATGTATTTTGGCTCATTAAAAAAAGGGACTTAAGCCTATTAAGCTAAAGAAGTTTCGAGAAATTGAAGCCAGGACAATAACGATTTGAAATTTAACGATGGCGGCGTTAACAGCGATGTTAGCTTTAACAAAATTATGAACAATCAGCCAAATGCCAGAACAATGTAAAACAAAATGTGTGCATATATTCCTTTACATAATGTCTTACATAATAGGGACACATAGATAAATGATAATGGGGACACATTAATATATGATAATCATGAGGGACAAAAATTCTACATTTATGTACATGCAATAATAGTATTGATATTGGCAATATTTCCGCGTTGTATTATAGACGCATAATTCGGCACCAATTCATTATAATAATTATTATCTTTGTTTTGCGAAACTCTATAAGGTTCACATAATTCCATGCAAAAATGCGATGGTTTGAAGAGCTATAAAGAGACATTTTGAGTAAAAACAAAATTCTTGTTGAATTCAGCGCGACTTGTCCGTCAATCTTCGACAACTCAGTAGCAGTTGGTTATCAGCACTTGACAGATCAAATCTAATTTGTTGACATCGTTTATGCCTACAAGTGAGATAAATTTGTCAACTTGCATTTTGAAGTATTCTTATTTCGCACAAGGCATTCTAATGATGATTCAAATGTTATCAACAATTCAGACCCGAGAAGATTTAAGCTTGCGAAACTACATGGAAATGCTTTTATGAAATTTGGAGTGCACATAAAGTAAAGAAAATAATGACTTTACCCAATAAAAAGGACCAGTGTGTTTGGCACAGGCGAAGTCCATTCAACAAAAAATGTCACTCTGGCGGAATTGCTACTGCTAGACTGACGATGCACTTTCTTGCAAGAAATATCGTTACGCTTTAATAAAATAAGACGGGTCGCATTTTTTGCGCAAAGTATTTCTTTTATGAACTGAAAGTCAATGAAAACGCACCACACATTGATCCGGCGACATATTGTGACCAGTGTAGCATTTTTATTTTAAATTTCATGATGCATTGTACCTGGTGATATCCTGTGAAGTCGGTGACATTGGTGGTCACGAACATAACCAGCCCGTCGACCGTGGCCGCCAGCACGAACCCGTCCAGAACCTGAATTGAATTATGTCATTTTTTTAAAACGGGGGTGAATTTTAAGTTACTAGATCAAAAGAATGCGTAGATCTTACTATATTTTGTAAAAATTGTCTTACTTATCATTATGAGTTCAAGGTTGCTATGCATGGACTTCGACCAGTTTGGGTCGAAACCCTTACAGTATACAATGTTTAATTTTGATCAAATGTTTTATGAACTTGTATCCAATATTTCACCGCAATCATATTCTATAATGCACTGTTCAAAGTGAAGTTTACATTGTAGTTTCCTACACTATGACCGCTCTACATGTATAACCGGTGTCGATGTAAACATTGCCGAAGTAGTTTTCCGGACCTACCAAGTTCCGTGATGGTGTACGCCTTCTTAATTCATACACTTTTTCCGGGCCAGACCAAAGTATTGTTTTACCAAATATTTGGTTCCGATACGAGCGGATCTTCAACAGTTGCCAGCGATACAAATAGAAGTTCTAATAAGCGACAAAAGTGCAAAACGGACATTGAATATGTAGCATCTCAGGTACCGTACTTCCTCTAATCATCGTCTTTAAAACAATTTTTTTTCATTTTTACGTCACAGTGGATATTTAAGATATGTTGGCGATTTAGGGCCTTAATGGTTCCCTTGGAATGATCATGTGACGTTATGTGAATGACGTACCATAATTGGTATTCATGATTACTGTTCATTAAGGGATACAGTACTTTCTAATTATTTCGACACTTGCTATGAATCACTGTACCCAGTCTGCCAATACAAAACTTCTCAAAAGACACAACTGTATGACGTCCATTATTTGACTTTATTGTTCGAGTAACTTTGGACTAAATCAAATAACCTTCAAATAACCTATATGTCGAACAGAATGAATTTATATGTGTAATTGTGTATGATATGACCCCATACTATCGGGTCATATCATACAAAATCTCGGCATAGTAGCTGGGAAAAAAAGTTTGTTCTTTAGACATGTTTACTATCAATATACATGAACCAAGAATGAAGACGTATGGCAAAAACTTTTGGAATTTGTTAAGAAAATTTCCAAATAGAATTGTGATAATACCATAATATCAAACAATATTTCTTCAACTTATGATTATTTCTTGTATGCTTATTGATAATATGAACAAGACCCTTGGTGGACCTTTTTGACCCGAGATAAACGGAACGTCTTAACAACAATACTATTGTTTGCACACTACCACTTAAAAAATATGTGCAATATTATTCCATTCCATTTTGTTCTAATTTCTTTTCATGTTTCCAGGTTCATTCGGAGTTCCAGTTCCGGCGGTCGGTGGCAGGCCGGACCGTTGATGACGACATCCAGGCGCTCAACCAGGAGGAGCAGCTGCCTCAGTTTGAACTCGGCTTCCTCAGACTTCCGGTTGGCGCGCCGTTTGCAGACGACAAAATTGTTGTGTGGTTGGGTGCCGGAAATACATGTTTTACACTTGTGTGCTATAAACAGGAAAATAGAACACTAGCAGAACATGTTCTTAAGACTTTAATCCGCCATTTGCAAGACTATTTGCGCGTCTTGAACCAACCCGCGGAAGCTTCGTTGAAAGCTGACAGAGTGTGCTTAATTCTAAATAGATTCTTGCCGGATGGAGCACTTGTTTTTATGAACCATAGGGTAGTCAGAGGTATTGAACGTGAACTAGAGGTTTTAATTAAAACGTGACGGGTTTAATATACTAATAGTATATATTATCTTTGTCCAAGGCCACCTTCTGTAATAACTATTAAAGTTTTTCGTTATCTAGAGCGACTTTTTATCTGGTCTATTTTCAAGAAAATGAGAAAATGTTATCGAAGTATTATCATAACCGTGGCGTCGGCGGCATTGTGAAAATGCAGTGAACTTCACAATAGCAGCGACCTCACAATAACAATGACCTTCACAGTAGCAATGACCTTCACAATAACTAAAAAAATACGTTGACAATATCCGCTTGGAACTTGATATGCATGTTACTAGTGGCAAAACGCATATGTGTAGCAAAACCTGTAACTCTTGGTTAAAAATCGTCAACTTATTCCCCCGTTGATTGACAACAAAAAAACCCAGACGAGCTCCGGTTGGCTTTCATTCGTATCTAGTATTTTGTTTTGTTTGGGTTTTTTTTGCTGCAAACGGCTTAAAAAAGATGAAATTTAATTTCAAACTTAACACCTTTTCATCAAATAGCGGTTCGGCTTCTTTGAAGATACGTTTCTTTTTCCATAAAGAGCCTTTCACAGTGCATACGTGGGTGGGGAAGGTAAAACATTCAAACGTTTCATAAGTTCATGTTCATTTAGTTTTGAGGAGCGAGTGAAACATACATTCTCGGTGACATGTGTTGGGGAAGTAAGGAGATGAACAAACTTTACAAAAGAAGATTTTATCACATTTTGGATCAATAAACATTCACGTTTTTTTTCTCGGGAAAGTCTGTCGACATATTAACTTTGTTTTTGTGTCCAAATGCCCCAAACTACCTAATGAACAATGTTTTGAGAGTGCTTGATGGTATAGTTTTAAATAAGAAAGTTATTTAATAAAATAATGGAAAATAGTCGATGAAATTCATTTCCTGATTACAAAAATGCAAATAATTTTTTTTAAATAGCTGCAATCGCCACAAAGCCTCAAGACATTGTTCATTGGGTAGTTCTAGACATTGTTCATTGGGTAGTTCTGACAATTTTGACACAAACATTTTCATTTTGTATTATGACATTTCCGGGAAAATGCATATGCTTTTTATTGGAAACCTGAAAAAACTTCTTTCATAAAAATTGCCCAACTCCTAATTACAGCTTCACATGTTGCAACGGATAGATGTTTTTTTTTAAGGATGCATTCTTACTCCCAAATAAGATTTACTACAATTATTTCAATTGTTTTAATATACAAAAAAAAGTGAATAAATATCCAAAACAATGGTTCTTATGAAGTATAACGAGTTTAATTTGAAAGAAAGGTGCAGAAAACATGTTGTTCTGCCTTATGAGACGATAGTAGATCATAGTAAATCTTTTAGCACTCACCAATCATTTAATATGTTTGCGTATCCATCTACTAAATACACGGTTACAATCTTGTTATCAGTAATTAATATTTCCCATAAATGCATTATATAATTTGTAAGAAGTTAAAAGGTTTATGACTCAAAATTTATGTTTGTTATACACGAGTATGTATTGATTTTGAATAAGAGTGTCACTTTAAGTTTTGGTCCTTCAAACGACGTTTGCAATGTGAAAGGCCCTTAATCAGATACTTTATTATTTTTTAATGACAAATCATTTCAGCAATGTTTGTCTCGACGTCCTATTGAACTACAAATGTATATACTTTGTCAACAGCGTACTAGTCTAACAGACTGACAACTCCATATTTTGAAAATCCAGTCTACGGAAAAGTTTGTGCTTGTTTATTTTGACAAATATCTGCTCATTCTGCTGTCATTAAAAACAGTGACCACCAAAACAGCATAGACACGCCGTTTAACACCTGTCCTGCAGAGCCATGATTACAAAAAGTCTCAATTTCAGACTCAAGTGGTAAAACTGCAAATCTTCACATCATTGTAACTTTCCTTCTAGGTGAGTATTCATGATGAAATATCCGGAATTCCATTGCTGTTTGAAACTGTACACTTATTTACATTATTTTTTTGGGTAAAATCAAACGGATTAAAGATGCTTCTTTGTAATCTTATGAAAGTTCTTCTCTGAGTCTGAGTCTAGACTTGGACTTGAGACTGTTCGTAATCATGGACCAAGGTTCCATATCTAAATACAGGCTTAAGTCAAATCTTAATCTTGATCTGAATTCCATTTTACCATTTAAGAGCCTGACATGATTCGAAATTTTGTATAATTATACTCTTTTAAAACGCGCATTTTCGCATAGAATATATGTTGCTAAGACCTGTTGCTAATATTCCAAAGAAAAATAATTCTAGAAAAAAATGTACTAGAGTAATTTGTTCAAAAACGAGTTGTACTCGATTATATTTTTGGCTGTTAAATATTTAGTCTTTGAAATATTGACCAAAGTTTTTGATTAACATGTGTATTCTATGAGAGAATGGGCTTTCGAAATGAGTAAAATAATATAAAATTTGAATCATTTTATGCTGTTATACGGTAAAATGAGTTTAGTATTTCGTAATATTGGGACCTGCTGACCGTCGTAGTTGTAAATTAGAAGAAAACCGGGCGTCTTCGATATGCTGTATATCATGACAGCATGTTTTGATTCGTAAATGATAAATATGAGCCAGATTCTAGCGCACAACTATTCCCGATGAAAGAATTACAAAAGTTATATATCCCGAGATGAGACCTTAAATACTGACCTGATTAAGTGTTTCCTGATCAAACATGTCACTAACGTCGGTACCCAGATTGGCGTCCGACTTTTCGCCGAATACACCGTTATAAAGGGTCCCACGGCCATCAACTTGTTTGGAAGTGCCGCATGAGCCGGGTGTGGATACAGTGTAATTTTTACGAGATACAGACGTGCGATTTTCATACTCTGTCTGGCTGTCTATTGGTCGTACATCAGTATGGACATCGCTGCGCGCATGAAGACTATCTTTCGGACATCCGACTCCCGTTTCCGACGTGTTCATCAAAAGTTTTTCATTTTTATGTGCACCCATAACACTTTCGCTGCCTTTATCCATGTCGCGACTAAGTTCCTTATTTAACGTTGAACCCACTTGTTGGTCGCACTTTGCAAGGAAGAGCTTAACTCGCAGGAAAGCGATCACTAGCCGGTACACCGTCTGGCTATCTAACTTCCGGTGGAGGGACGGACGGTCGATGGGCAGCAGATCTTCCAGCGCCTTCACTTCCGTCCGTAACTTGTCTCGGTAGCGTTTCGACTTGAAACTGGAGAGGAAAATATCGTGTTATTTTAAATTTTAATATTATCATTTATTCATATAATCATTACGCTGCTGGTGATGACGATGATGGTGTTGTTGTTGTTGAGGTTTCATTGCAAATCACACTGTTGAAAATAGTCAAATCATTGGAAAATGTCTTTAAATCCAACGTCACACTTTCAACAAAACATGTTACCATGACAGCTTACCTTGGGTCTCCTCTAGAAGTGTTTTTCTCCTGACTCGGGTTTGTTTTTAGGCTGTCACATTTAACTTCCATACTTTCAGCTTTTTTTAATATTATTAGTTGTAAACCGACTCTTGCTATTCGCATTGACGAATGAAAGCGAATACCATCTCCGAGAGATATTAAACAAAGGCAAAAGTCGTATTTGGTGAGAGCTAATTGAAATGTTTATTCAGATATTAGTTGCGTCAGGTAAGCCCATTAAATACGTTTAAACAAGGACCCTCGTAGCAGATATCGTCTGTCGATTGTCAATCACTAAGATTAGCACCTTGGGATTTAGGCAGATACCCGGAATGTCCATGTTTGGGTACATTTCTCATATAATACAAGAAAAGATAAATATGTATACAGTGAGTCATGTATACAGTCTTGATAATTACTTTTAATAAAGAAAAAAAAAGACTGGACTGTTTGGACTCATTTGACGCATTTGACCTTTACAAATACAAATACAAATACATTTGTATAGCGCAAAAAGTATTGTTCAATATTCGATTGCGCTTCACACAGTTTACCGCATGTTTTCAAAAATCTATTTATGCCAACTCAAAATCCAACACTTTCATAAGTTAATAATAAAAAACCCTAACGAATCACCTTAAACGGAAGTTAATAGTATCGCCTATCCCGACGTCCGAAACAATATCAGTGTGATCGAGGCACCGATTGAATTATAACGAAGGGTTAACCCCCGAAAGTGCCAAATTAAGTGACTTTAAATATAGAAGGTATATTTTAACCCCACGATAATGATAAGCAGTATACAGTATCCCGCGTCATGACTGTATACCTAACGAAAGCTCCCGTTGATCATTGGCATGCCTTTGTTTGCTTATAAAGTAGAACTGTGATATTAATAGCAGATCTTAAAATGAAACCAGGAAGTCAGAACTATATTGATTTGACTATGCGGTAATCAAGAACTTTTATTACATGATAAATTACTAGGGGATATTTTGCAGACAAACTTGTAAATTGCATATAGGAACAGACCATGTTGGATTACTACTAGTGTTGGATTACCTGTGTGTATATGCCATAATGTCAACAAGAGGTAGCCAAATACTCACCAACCCGCACGTGACCATAGGTAGGAAATGTTTTATTGTTCTTTAATTTCTGGTATGTAATAACAAATGCTATTAGAGGTAGCACACACAGATATAAGCCTTTATTGTGTAACTGATTTGTGCGAAAAAGAAAAAAAAATAACATAAAAACACAATTTTTCTTTATAAAAAGTGACCCCTTTTCTGTAAATAATTGGCTACCCGTATATAATAATGACTCCTCACGATCGTGTCTATAAAAAAGTGCCCTCACACCCTTTACACACACTCACGCATCAAACAAAACCGACCTATCGATCGGGAAGTTGTTTTTCTATGATGTGTGTCGAAAGACTACGAAGATATTTGACCCCCCCCCCCCGCCCCCCTTTGCACCACGGCCCCGATTATTATTGTTTAGAACTGATACCCCCCACCCCCGCGGATCACAATACATGTATATCGACTGGGTTATTAGAATGGTGTGTGTCTTTCGTCAAACTAGGGATCCGGGCGAATAACTTTAGTAACTTTCATCATATGGACACCAAACTTGGTGTATAGTAAAACATGTGGAGCGCTCGTTTGTGGGTGCATTCGGGTCCGTTCTGTCAAAGGTCAAGGTCACCGTTACTATATATAGAAATTTTGTCACCGGCGAAGGTTTTTACTAAGTGAAACCTGGTTATTAAAATGACCAAACTTGGTACATAGGAACAATTTATAGTAACCTTTCGTAGGATTGCGTTTTGGGCCCATAGTGTCAAGGTTACTGTTATTTAAAATAGACAATTGGTTGAAACTGAATAACTTAGGGGTTGACACATTGTGATCAAACTAGGAATTGTAATGGAGGACTTTCATGGAACTGTTGTGCGGCTCAAACGGTCAAGGTCACTGCTACTAAAAAAAAGAAAAAAAATCAGTTGAAATTTACCCCCCCCCCCCCCCCCCGGTCATATTTTATCGACTCCAGCGTCATAATGATACCACTCCTCTACATGATCTAAAATTACTCCGGGAAAGTTTTTATGGGAACGAAATTCTTTGTAGCGATTCAATTTTTACTTCGCGTAGAGGAGTCGTAATAGTATGACCTGGTAGTCGATATCATTATGATACGTGAATAACTTTCTAACAAATTATGGCCGGAGAGTCGTAATTCTATGAGGGTCGAGATACTTCTTTACACCCGGCACAGCGTTTCTGTGTTTTTATCATTCAAGTCAAATGAGTTAAACATGAAAATGCATTGAAATTATAAAAAATCGCATCAAACTATAATGTGCGCATTACAAAGTACAAAGTCGATGGTGTAATATATCCTTGATGCAAAGTTTTTTGATACTCGATACTGCATCATTTATAAATACATTTCAAATCATTCATTACATGGTATGTTAAATGATCTTCCGTTACGTTGAGTCTGTAACAGTTCGTAATTACGTTAGCATATAAATAATGTATTGAAATCACTTCCGTGTTTTTATCATCTGCTATTGAACACTGTACACAATAATCAAAAGAAAAGGCTTTCAAAATTTAAACATGAACACTTTCGCTTCAGCTTTCACTGTTACACAGGACCGTATGGGGTTTATTGTCCCAGGTGCATGTATCTGCTTTCAATAACCAGTATGCCCGTTGTCACAGATGTTTGGTTCTATTATTTGACTAGTCCGTCTAGAATGGCAATTGTCAGATACTTAACTAAATTCGTTTGTCCGTTATCACAGATTTATTTTTCTCTTATTTTACTTATCTACCTTCACACTATCATATGCCCTTTTTCACATATTCAAATTTCGTATGCCATTTGTCACAATTTCCCCTTTCTACCTTCACTGATCCGTATGTCTTTTGTCACAGATTTACCTATCTACCTTCACTGATCTGTATGCCCGTTGCCACAGATGAACCTATCAACCTTCACTGATCCGTATGTCTTTTGTCGCAGATTCACCTATCAAACGTCACAGATCTTTATGCCCGTTGCCACATATTTACCAATCTACCTTCACTGATCCGTATGTTTTTTTTATCACAGATTAACCTATCTACCTTCACTGATCCGTATGTCTTTTGTCACAGATTTACCTATCTACATTCTCTGATCCGTATGTCTTTTGTCACAGATCCACCAATCAACATTCATAGATACGTATGTCTTTTGTCACAGATTTACCTATCAACCTTCATAGATACGTATACTCTTTGTCACATATTCACCTATCTACTTTCACAGATCCGTATGTCATTTGTCACAAATTCATATATCTACCTTTACTGATGCATATATGTCTTTTCTCACAGATCCACCTATCAACATTTATTGATCCGTATGTCTTTTTTCACATATTCCCTTATCTACCTTCACTGATCCGTATGTACTTTGTCACAGAACCCTTTCTTCCTTCACAGATCAATATGTCTATTGTCACGGATTCATCTATCTACCTTCATAGATCCGTATGTCTATTGTCACAGATTTATCTATATACCTTCACTGATCCGACAGATACCTGCATCTACATTCTTAATTCATATGGCTGCTGTCACATATTTATGCATCTGCCTTCACTGATCCATGTGTTCGCTGTCACATATTTATGTTTCGGCCTTCACTTGTCCATATGTTAGCTGTCACATGGTCATGTATCTGCCTTTACTGGTCCGTACGCCCCTTTCTCCAATTTTACACATTTTACATCTTCCTTCATTCGTCGGTATAAAAGTCCGCTGATACATATTCGTGTATCTTAATTCACTGATCCGTGTAATCGCTGTCACATATTCATGTTTCTGACTTCACTGGTCCATATGCATCCATTGTAACATATCAATGTATCTGCTTTCACGGACCCTGTTTCTGTTGTGAAAGGCTCATGTAACTGGCCGTACGTCCTACCTGTACTTATTTGCGTGGCTCCCCCTTTGCCATGCCGATGTCCTCTTTCATCTCGAGCTGTCTTGAGTGAACAAATGCACTGGTGTGTTTTTGCAGGAGCCCAAGAGCTGCCAGTTGTCGAAGATTGCGCCAGGTCAGGCTTCCTCCGGAAACAAGGACGGATTGAGCGGACAATCAAGTTTCTGAAATGTAGGTTTCCGAGTTTAACATGTAAATTATGTAGAACATTTCTTTTCTTTTCGGATATGTTTTGCAAGTTCACAATACATGAATAAGTCCATATGATAAGTGACCGTGTTTCAGGGCGTCAGCGGTACGTGGTCCTATCCAAGGGATGTTTGTACATCTACAATGACGAGTATGCCACCGCTCCGATGTCCTCTGCGTTCCTCGGAAATTATATCAAGTTCGTGTTCCACCTTTTACACTACCCTAAAAATATATGAAAAATAGCAAATATGGGGCGATGTAAAGAGGGGCAACACCGTTGGTCCGTCGTATGCATTGACTGAAATTTTATGAAGCAAGTTGTAACTGGTTACCTTGAACGTATGACCGAAGCGGAAATGCCACAATTCACATCCTACGAAGACAATGCGTCCCAGATATTGTTAACGTTAACAGCGCTGTTAACCCCTTCGTTGTAAACTTTCAAATCTTTACCAATGAATTTTAATAATTCACATGTATTTGCATCTCAGCTGTACTCGTTTCCTTTTAAACTTATTAGAACATCCTGAAATATTAATACTACTTTAAGGATTAATAACGATGTCGTTAATCACGTAATTAACCGTAAAGCTGAGTTCATTGGATCTTCTAGGCGGTATCTATATTAGTTGTCAATCGGAACTCCTCGGCTAGTATCAAGATATGGCAATCGGAACTCCTCGGCTAGTATCAAGATATGGCTATCTCGAAGCTTGCCGGAGATGGCCGAGTTGTTACGATTGTATTAGTTGTATGATAGTGTCAAGTGTCTGCGTCGGTAGGTTCTGGGTCGAATTCATTAGATCTTCTAGGCGGTACTGCCTCGTGGTCTATATGATTATATGTCAGACGCGTGCGGCAGCAGGACGCAGTGGTTCTTTCTGATGGTTCTACCTCATGTCCTATATGATTGTATGATATTGTCAGATGTGTGCGACAGCGGGTTCCGGGCCGGATGCAGTGGATCTTCCAACTGGTTCCCGCCACCCAGGCAACCCTAGGGACATCGGGCACTAGCCACAGCCTCATGTTCTGCAGCGCCACGGAGGAAGAGAGGAAGGTTATATATTGACTTTAAAATTGAAAGTATTTATACCACCCATCCATACACACAATGGTTTGATACCATGTTTGATGAGAGATGAGCGTTTTAGGTGTGCATTCATTACAGTCTCGAGTTACATGTATTTGGGTCTCAATCAAATCGTATGGTTCGTATATAAGAATGCATTTTATTAATGGGTCAGGGTGTATAAAGATATGATGTTAATCGCATTTCAAGATTACCATGAATATACTCCTACTGTATATCGCACACATATCCTCCAACCACTGTGTTCATATAGCGGGCTTTAAGCTACATCACGGATATAGGTCCGTGGACATGTGGGAACCCGTTTCCAATGTACACAGGAAGTCCCGGGGATCGATCGTTGTGCAGCCTTTTTGTGGTGCATGTATTGTTATGCATCATAATTATGAAGTACATCATATTGATAATAATTGTTCATGAATATCTATACTAACTTCCTGGTAATTACTTTTTAAAGCGCACAAGAAAGGTTGATGTCAAAATATAGAAATAATAAAAAAAACATTATTATGTTTGACTTTTATGATCAAAACAAAAAAGCGAATGATTTGTATACAGATAAAAAATATTAGCTTTTATAAGTGTTTTTTTTTTTAATAATAACTTCGTGACTACAAACTCCCCTGTTAAAAATCGCCTTAGTATCCCTTATAGTTTTATCTTTACACATGTTTTTTGTTTTGTTTTGATCATTAAAGTCAAATGAGTTAAACATGATAATTAAATACAATAACGTTGTTGTTGTTGTTGTTGTTGTTGTTGTTGTTGTTGTTTCTTTTTGCATCGACCTATTTTGTGCGTCATTAAAGCTTTTTAACGAAGTAGATTTTATCTGTTGCCTTTTATTCAGGAATGGATGAGTGCGATTAAGAACGAGCTGATGCTAGCACACAAGTTTACCGAAGAGCAAATGTAAGTTGTGCCTACAGTAACAATCTATTGACAATACTGAAGTAAAACTAGCGACTAAGCCAGTCATAATTAGGTTTTGACATTCAACTTTAATCGTTGAAGGCATTCTTAGCGCATCCTGCGTTCGCATACAAAATGAAACAGGTCGAATTTCCAATGGAGTCCAAATACAAGTATATAGCTATAGTATTACATGACTTTGTATACCCTAGCCTA